>NC_133324.1:745294341-745594341 GCF_042186555.1 Aquarana catesbeiana
CATTGACGGGGCCCCGCCCTGGACGGAGAGTATATAGCATGGGTAATTTTGCCTGATTCAACATCATGGAAGTACTTGTAGATTTGAGCCGGTCTACACATACCACTCACAGGTCAACAATGGGGTTAATTTATTCCCCTACTCACTTAATTTACTGGGAGCTCAGTCATCACTTTTTGGTACATTTCTTTTCTTGTTGGTGTTGGTGTTGGTGACGTGGCATGTGGACAATCCACAACTTGGGGCAGGTGACGTGGCAAATGTCAATCCGCAACTTGTGACAGGTGATGTGGCAAGTGACGTGGCAAGTGGACAATCCACAACTTGTGGCAGGTGATGTGGGAAGTGGACAATCCACAACTTGTGGCAGGTGACGTGGCAAGTGGACAATCCACAACGTGTGGGTGGCAAGTGAACAATCCACAACTTGTGGCAAGTGACGTGGCAAGTGGACAATCCACAACTTGTGCTAGGTGACATGGCAAGTGGACAATGCACAACTTGTGGCAGGTGACGTGGCAAGTGGACAATGCACAACTTGTGGCACGTGACGTGGCAAGTGATGTGGCAAGTGGACAATCGACAACTTGTGGCAGGTGACGTGGCAAGTGGACAATCCACAACTTGTGGCAGGTGATGTGGCAAGTGGACAATCCACAACTTGTGGCAGGTGACGTGGCAAATGACAATCAGCAACTTGTGGCAGGTGACGTGGCAAGTTACGTAGCAAGTGGACAATCCACAACTTGTGGCAGGTGACGTGGCAAGTGGACAATCCACAAATTGTGGGTGGCAAGTGGACAATCCACAACTTGTGGCAAGTGACGTGGCAAGTGGACAATGCACAACTTGTGGCAGGTGACGTGGCAAGTGGACAATCTGCAACTTGTGGCAGGTGACGTGGCAAGTGACGTGGCAAGTGGACAATCCACAACTTGTGGCAGGTGACGTGGCAAGTGGACAATCGACAACTTGTGGCAGGTGACGTGGCAAATGACAATCTGCAACTTGTGGCAGGTGACGTCGCAATTGACATGGCAAGTGGCCAATCCACAACTTGTGGCAGGTGATGTGGCAAGTGGACAATGCACAACTTGTGGGTGGCAAGTGGACAATCCACAACTTGTGGCAGGTGACGTGGCAAGTGGACAATCCACAAATTGTGGGTGGCAAGTGGACAATCCACAACTTGTGGCAAGTGACGTGGCAAGTGGACAATGCACAACTTGTGGCAGGTGACGTGGCAAGTGGACAATCTGCAACTTGTGGCAGGTGACGTGGCAAGTGACGTGGCAAGTGGACAATCCACAACTTGTGGCAGGTGACGTGGCAAGTGGACAATCCACAAATTGTGGGTGGCAAGTGGACAATCCACAACTTGTGGCAAGTGACGTGGCAAGTGGACAATGCACAACTTGTGGCAGGTGACGTGGCAAGTGGACAATCTGCAACTTGTGGCAGGTGACGTGGCAAGTGACGTGGCAAGTGGACAATCCACAACTTGTGGCAGGTGACGTGGCAAGTGGACAATCGACAACTTGTGGCAGGTGACGTGGCAAATGACAATCTGCAACTTGTGGCAGGTGACGTCGCAATTGACATGGCAAGTGGCCAATCCACAACTTGTGGCAGGTGATGTGGCAAGTGGACAATGCACAACTTGTGGGTGGCAAGTGGACAATCCACAACTTGTGGCAGGTGACGTGGCAAGTGGACAATCGACAACTTGTGGCAGGTGACGTGGCAAGTGGACAGTCCACAACTTGTGGCAGGTGACGTGGCAAATGACAATCTGCAACTTGTGGCAGGTGACGTCGCAAGTGATGTGGCAAGCGCACAATCCACAACTTGTGGCAGGTGACGTGGCAAATGACAATCCGCAACTTGTGGCAGGTGACATCGCAATTGACATGGCAAGTGGACAATCCACAACTTGTGGCAGGTGATGTGGCAAGTGGACAATGCACAACTTGTGGGTGGCAAGTGGACAATCCACAACTTGTGGCAAGTGACGTGGCTAGCGGACAATCCACAACTTGTGGCAGGTGACCTGGCAAGTGGACAATGCACAACTTGTGGCAGGTGACATGGCAAGTGGACAATCCACAACTTGTGGCAGGTGACGTGGCAAATGACAATCCGCAACTTGTGGCAGGTGACGTGGCAAGTGGACAATGCACAACTTGTGGCAGGTGATGTGGCAAGTGGACAATCCACAACTTATGGGTGGCAAGTGGACAATCCACAACTTGTGGCAGGTGACGTGGCAAGTGGACAATCCACAACTTGTGGCAGGTGACGTGGCAAGTGGACAGTGCACAACTTGTGGCAGGTGACATGGCAAGTGGACAATCCACAACTTGTGGCAGGTGACGTGGTAAGTGGACAATCCACAACTTGTGGCAGGTGACTCTGGACCTCTCACGCAATTTTCTACGTCGTTCTTCAAGAGCAATGTCTGGAGCATTTCCTCACATATGCTCATTATTGGATCCATTACAAAAAAAGCACAGAAATAGAGGCAAATACAAGTAGTCAACTGCTTTCTTTGCTGCTGCTACTCACTCTGGTGAAAATGGCTGAAATAGTTAACTAACAATGTTTTTTGAGCTTGGGGAGGGTCTTAAATGAGGTAATCTTAATAAACGTTTCTCTAGACGCAAACGCGGTTAAACGCAGCTAAATTCGGCATGCAAACACGGCTAAACAGGCGTTTTAAATGCCGGTTTCAAGGTGTCAAAAAAATTCGTTCAGAGGACTTTGCCTCAGCATCCCGTATACATGGGGCCTAATATTCTCTCACTACTCCAGAACTTTGCTACTGTCCTTCACGGTGCAGTATGTTCCTGGATGGTCTAGGTTTCCCTCCCAAGCCAGCGCTTGTTGGTGATTCTCTTCTTGTGGCTCTGCCCTATATTGCTCTACCACTGAAGTTCCCTGCAGTTTGGCTCTCAGCACAACAGCTTTGTCCGCAGCAGCATCGTGGCACAGCTGTTCTCTTGCTTCCTTGTATCAGCCTGCTGCAGAAGTAGGCAGCCATTACATTTTTGAGACCATAACCTCAGACTCCACTTAATTTTTCCTTCAGTTGTTCCAGTAGACAAGATGTTGTCAGACTTAGTTTACTGTACCAATCAGTGCCTATCGTAGATCCTTGTAGCAAGTACAGAATGTGTAAGAAGCGGGAAGAGCAATCAATAAACTGTACAGAACACTGTAATGATTACGTTACCTGCCTCTCATCTTTACACTTTAGCATTATTGCACAGACCCCAGACTGAGCTGGCTGTTTGGTTACAATCCCTGATAGGCACATGACAGCCATTCACACAGTGATTCACAATCACTCCATTCAGAAAACAGGCCATTCACACAGTGATTCACATAGTTACATAGTTACATAGTAGGTGAGGTTGAAAAAAGACACAAGTCCATCAAGTCCAACCTATGTGTGTGATTATGTGTCAGTATTACATTACATATCCCTGTATATTGCGGTCATTCAGGTGATTATCTAATAGTTTCTTGAAGCTATCAATGCTCCCCGCTGAGACCACCGCCTGTGGAAGGGAATTCCACATCTTTGCCGCTCTTACAGTAAAGAACCCTCTACGTAGTTTAAGGTTAAACCTCTTTTCTTCTAATTGTAATGAGTGGCCACGAGTCTTATTAAACTCTCTTCTGCGAAAAAGTTTTATCCCTATTGTGAGGTCACCAGTACAGTATTTGTAAATTGAAATCATATCCCCTCTCAAGCGTCTCTTCTCCAGAGAGAATAAGTTCAGTGCTCGCAACCTTTCCTCATAACTAAGATCCTCCAGACCCTTTATTAGCTTTGTTGCCCTTCTTTGTACTCGCTCCATTTCCAGTACGTCCCTCCTGAGGACTGGTGCCCAGAACCGGACAGCATACTCCAGGTGCGGCCGGACCAGAGTCTTGTAGAGCGGGAGAATTATCGTTTTATCTCTGCATTTGATCCCCCTTTTAATGCATGCCAATATTCTGTTTGCTTTATTAGCAGCAGCTTGGCATTGCATGCCATTGCTGAGCCTATCATCTACTAGGACCCCCAGGTCCTTTTCCATCCTAGATTCCCCCAGAGGTTCTCTCCCCAGTGTATAGATTGCATTCATATTTTTGCCACCCAAATGCATTATTTTACATTTTTCTACATTGAACCTCATTTGCCATGTAGTCACCCACCCCATTAATTTTCAAGATTTCCACATCCTGCGGAGAAGTTATTGCCCTGCTTAGCTTAGTATCGTCTGCAAATACAGAGATTGAACTGTTTATCCCATCCTCCAGGTCGTTTATTAACAAATTAAATAGGATTGGTCCCAGCACAGAACCCTGGGGAATCCCACTACCCACCCCTGACCATTCTGAGTACTCCCCATTTATCACCACCCTCTGAACACGCCCTTGTAGCCAGTTTTCAATCCATGTACTCACCCTATGGTCCATGCCAACGCACCTTATTTTGTACAGTAAACGTTTATGGGGAACTGTGTCAAATGCTTTTGCAAAATCCAGATACACCACATCTATGGGCCTTCCTTTATCTAATGGCAACTCACCTCCTCATAGAAGGTTAACAGATTGTTTTGGCAAGAACGATTCTTCATGAATCCATGCTGATTACTGCTAATGATATCATTCTTATTACTAAAATCTTGTATATAGTCCCTTATCATCCCCTCCAAGAGTTTACATACTATTGATGTTAGGCTAACTGGTCTGTAATTCCCAGGGATGTTTTTTGGGCCCTTTTTAAATATTGGTGCTACATTGGCTTTTCTCCAATCAGCTGGTACCATTCCAGTCAATAGACTGTCTGTAAAAATTAGGAACAACGGTCTGGCAATCACCTGACTGAGTTCCCTAAGTACCCTCGGATGCAAGCCATCTGGTCCCGGTGATTTATTAATGTTAAGTTTCTCAAGTCTAATTTTAATTCCGTCCTCTGTTAACCATGTAGGTGCTTCCTGTGTTGTGTCATGAGGATAAACACTGCAGTTTTGGTTACTGAAGCCCCCCGATTAACTTGTGAAGACTGAGGAGAAGAATGAATTCAATACCTTTGCCATCTCCCCATCCTTTGTAACCAGATGTCCTTCCTCATTCTTTATGGGGCCAATATGGTCTGTCCTCCCTTTTTTACTGTTTACATACTTAAAGAATTTCTTGGGATTTTTTTTGCTCTCCTCCGCTATGTGTCTTTCATGTTCTATCTTAGCCATCCTAATTGCACCCTTACATTTCTTATTACATTCTTTATAAATTCTGAATGCTGAGGATGATCCCTCAACCTTGTATTTTTTGAAGGCATTCTCCTTTGCTTTTATATGCATTTTTACATTGGAGTTAAGCCATCCAGGATGTTTGTTCGCTCTTTTAAATTTATTACCCAATGGGATACATTGGCTAATGCCCTTATTTAATATGCTCTTAAAGCAAACCCATCTCTCCTCCGTATTCTTTGTTCCTAATATTTTATCCCAATTTATGCCTTTTAGCAAGGTTTGTAGTTTAGGGAAGTTGGCTCTTTTGAAATTCAGTGTCTTTGTGTTCCCTTCATGTTTCCTATTTGTGTGATTTATACTGAAACTAATTGACCTGTGATCGCTGTTACCTAAATTGTCCCGTATTTCCACATCTGTTATCAGGTCTGTATTGTTGGTAATCAGTAGATCTAGTAATGTTTTATTTCTAGTTGGTGCGTCTACCATCTGACCCATAAAATTGTCCTGCAAGACACTAAGGAACTGGCGAGCCTTAAATGAATGCGCGGTTCCCTCCGCCCAGTCTATGTCTGGATAATTAAAATCCCCCATTATGATAACACTTCCCATCCTTGCTGCTAATCCAATTTGTGATAGGAGATCCGTCTCCACTTCCTCCCTCAGGTTAGGGGGCCTATAGCATACTCCCAGTATTATTTTCCCCTTAGCTTCATCCCTTTGGAGCTCTACCCATAAAGATTCCACCTCCTCCCTAGCCCCCTCAGTGATGTCATCTCTCACATTCACTTGTACATTATTCTTGATATATAGGCATACCCCTCCCCCTTTTTTACCCTCTCTATCCTTGCGGTATAGGGTATACCCTTGAATGTTTGCCAGCCAATCATGAGAGCTGTTGAACCAGGTCTCTGAAATTCCCACAAAATCCAAATCCTCCTTGTACAACAGTATCTCTAGTTCACCCATCTTGTCCGCCATGCTCCTGGCATTGGTGAACATGCCACATAGTTTAGACCGGTCGCATATTGTCCTCGTATTGGGTGTTTCAAGATTGCAACTAGGACTTGCTACTATACTCACCTTGTGTTTTTGTGCTTTGGTTAACCTACCACTAATGCCCCCAATACTACCCTCTGGAATATCTTCCGCGCTGGCTATCACTATCTCTGGGCCCTCCCCCCCATCGCCTAGTTTAAAAACCCCTCTAACTTTTTGGCCATCTTCATTCCCAGCAGATCTGCACCCTCCTCATTTAGGTGCAGTCCATCCCTTCTATAGTACCGGTTACCGACTGAGAAGTCAGCCCAGTCCTCCAGGAACCCAAACCCCTCCTTACTACACCAGCTCTTCAGCCACTTGTTTACTTCCCTAATCTCCCTCTGCCTTTCTGGTGTAGCTCGATGTACCGGTAGTATTCCTGAGAACACTACCTTGGAGGTCCTTTTCCTCAATTTAGCTCCTAAGTCCCTAAAATCGTTCTTTAGGACACTCCATCTGCCTCTGACTTTGTCATTGGTGCCAACGTGCACCATGACAGCCGGGTCTTCCCCAGCCCCTCCCAGTAATCTGTCCACAAGATCCGTGATGTGCCGAACCCGAGCGCCCGGTAGACAACATACTGTTCGGTGCTTCAGGTCTTGGTTACAGATTGCCCTCTCTGTCCTTCTAAGAATTGAGTCCCCTACCACCAGAATCTGTCTTTCCTTTCCCTTTGCTGCCCCCCCACTCTCACTGGAGGAGTTCTTCCCCTGGCAGCTAGGAGAGTCCCTCATCTCCAGCAGTGCTGGTCCCTGACTGGTTTCACCAATGTCACTCAATGGAGCGTACTTATTGGGATGCTCCAGTCCTGGATCGGCCTCTCTGGCACTTCCCCCTCTACCCCTCCTGACTGTCACCCATCTACTCTTTGCTAGTGCCTGCACCTCTTTGTCTCCACCCGCCTCTGTGCTGGCCCCTGCCGGCACCTGCCGTGTACGTTCCTGGCTCACCTTTAGTATGGAGAGACTTCTCAGTGCTGACAGTTGCTTCCCCAGATTCAGAACCTGGGCTTCCAGGGAAACAATGTGCTTACATTTTGCACAGCAGTATTCGCCCTCGATCGGATGATAAAAGAACGCATACATGCGGCAAGATGTACAAAGAGTCGCCTCTCCACACCCGCCGGGCATCGTACCTATTAAATTTAGTGAGGATTTGGGGATTTTACCCTGTCCAAATTACCTAACAGCTAGCTTCCTGGCACTAATACTCAAGACTATATACAGGTACACGACAATACACAGGTACACAACAAGACAATACACAGGTACTCACAGACCTACGTGCACTCGCAATACACAAGTACACAATACACAAGTACTAACGATCCACACACACTACTCAGACAACACTCAGATACTCACACTACACAGGTACTATGACCCCTGTTATAACCTCCTGTTTTAAACTCTGGTTTTAACTCCCACTTATTCCAGCTCCACTTACACCAAGCTCCACAGCTTCAGACTGAGCACGCTCAGACTGAGTCCTACAACCAGTTAAATAGGCACCTGTGAGCAATTAACCACACCCCTTAATTGATAGACTGATGAAACCAGGGAAAAAAAAAAAGCTATTTAAAAAGTGACAGCAAAATGCAAATTAAAACTAAAAGGAAAAGCCCAAAAATGCAACCCAGCAAAATACAGCAAACAGCAAACAGACAGCAAACAGCAAACAGACAGCAAAGCAAACAGCAAACAGACAGCAAACAGAGGGCAAACAGCAAACAGCAAACAGACAGCAAACAGCAACAGACAGCAAACAGCAAGACTTGTATACTCTAACTCTGGTTTTAACTCCCACTTATTCCAGCTCCACTTACACCAAGCTCCACAGCTTCAGACTGAGCACCAATCACAATCACTCCATTCAGAAAACAGGCCATGCATGTCTTTTTGCAGTTTATTTGCTAACTTATCTTGGTTAGGGTGAGCCCTGGGATACTCCAAAAGAACAAAAATGTAACCGAGGACACTGAAAACTGAACTGCTCCTTCAGGATGTAACCACCCTCTCATCAGAAGTATGGTCCTGAGTAAACTGTAATAAGCTCTTCCAAAAGTGGCAAGCAAAGTCTCCAGAATCCTTGAGGCTAGTACTCACTGTGCTCTGAATACTGTAAAGCCTCCTTAGGACCAGCCAGTCTCTATACTTGGTGCCTGCAGCCTGGATCCCCTGTAGAGCTTTCTGCACTGCCTTAGGAAGATCTGGATGGAGGTCACCAAGCCCTAACTGGTGCTGGGACCCTAAAAAGGATTTCTTCAGTGCTGTAGCTGCCTCAACCTTCAGGGTGGGTCTTAACTCACCCAGGAACAAGAGACTTTTGTTCTAGACCCCAGCCTATTTAATCATTTTTCTGACCAGGGATTGGCTGAAAGGGAATGAATATGCAGGCCAAGGTCAAACTCTTTCATTCACTATATCCCAACATTCAGTGGAATGCAGAAACAGTATCTGAGCCTGCATTAGCAAAACCCAGGACAAACACGAACAATCACTGCTCTCCCTGGCTACAGGGAGGCCAAAAACTAAATGTACCTAAACACTAGCAGCCTACTAAGAGAGCGCTACAGAATAATGTCCATTCATAAGATATAAGTTCTGTAGGAGATAATAGAGGAAGAGACACCTGTTGAAGCTAGGCGGAGAAGGGATCCCTCACTGAAAGGACCTATAGCCTACAGCTCCAGGTATTTTGGAATTTTTTGATTAAGGGTCAGACATCATATGGAACTACAGAGAGACTGATTTTGACTGTCCCCTCATTGTCACTACTACTTTGTGGCTGCTGCTAAAAAGGTCTGTTACTGCAGGGAATTTCAGGTGGTCCTGTCCACACTGTGCCTCAGGTATCCTGCACCCAAATCTCTTTTCCCTTAGCAGTTTGCTCTGTAATAAACAGTAAAAAGACCCCTGGACTGGAACCTGAGTTTATTGGAGATCTACCGGGACTGGTAAAAGGGTGGGCAGCCTCTGGACCGGAGACACTATTATTTTCAGTGGCTCCTTTCAGAGGTCATCGCTTAGTATTTACTACTTGGAGCTGGCAGGTGGGACACTTGAGCCTACTCTCATTTTTCTCACCATGGAGTCTTAATAATATGCTATGAATAGTCTGAATAGGCTGTTTTGATATTCTACCAGGTTTTCATCTTAATACACACTCACAGCTGAATTAGTTGGAGGAGGAACTTACTTCAATACCTGTCGGGTAGCTCCTACTGACACATGGATATTTCAAATAGAAAAAAGCACACTCTTTAAACCAACAGTCATGAAAGCAACCTGTATTAAATGTTTATTTGTACTTCATTTAAACAATAAAAATATGAAATTTGTTTGTAAACAGCCATCACATTTTTTGTGCCACCTTGATCAAAACCCCTTATAATATTGATTTAAACTATTAAATATCTCCCAAGCTTACAAAGAAATAACTGTGATATGGTGCTGGATTCTACTGTATATTCTGCTATTCAGCAATATGAATGTGTTATACTTTTATGTAGAAAATATATTGTGAGTATGTCCATTTATGGGGTTAAAAGAGTTGAAGGACTTAAACTGTTCCATGAACAGAAAGTTCAGCTGCATACCTCTACAACAGGGAGACTGAAACATGCCTCCCAACTTTCCAAGATGGAAAAGAGGAACTCAATATTGCATGAAGTATGTAGGTAAAGGACACACCCATACCACACTACCAATTACGTGGACCTTACGTGAATTTATATCCAAAAAATGATTTTACAAAATCACATACACAATTTACATTAAAAAAACTAATTTTTCTTTATTCCAGTTCTTTATAATAACAAATGCAATAATTTAGAGGTTGAGTGAAAGGTTTATTTACCTACTTTTGATAAATAGTACATTTTTATTAGAGGTCTATACTTTAGGCTAAAAAAGAAGAACAACTAAGGAGGAATGAGAGACAGAGGGAATTGACTTTAAAAGAGGGACTGTCACTCCAAATGATGGACAGTTGGGAGCTATGCTGAAAACATGATTGTTCTCTAATGAAAGACGTTTAGTGAAACCTTTACTTGTCCTGGTTTTATAACTCTTTGTGGTCTAATTGTGTAGGGCAGGGATATGCAATTAGGGGACCTCCAGCTGTTGCAAAACTACAAGTCACTTCATGCCTCTGCCTCTAGATGTCAGATGTCTTGTGGCTGTCAGAATCTTGCTGTGCCTCATGGGAATTGTAGTTCTGCAACAGCTGGAGGTCCGCTAATTGCATATCCCTGGTGTAGGGCCCTAGTGCCCAACATGTGGACCACAGGAGGCATACAGCCTGCCAGCTTTCTGTGACCAGCCAGCATAGGCGTGCGCATGGGGTGTGCCGGGTGTGCCTGGGCACACCCTATTCACCCCGTGTGGCGCAGATTACCCAAAGCCCCATAACAGGGCTCCTAAAAAAATATTGTAAAAATTAATAAAAAAACCTACTGACACCATCCACTGCCCTACTGAAACCAACCTCTGCCCTACTGACAAGTCCACAGCTCTAGTAACACTGTTCATGTTTTAATACATTTGGGGTGCACACCCTAATTCAATAGGCTGCACACACCTATGCCAGCGAGCCATGTCCTTGGCTGGGTCCACAATTTGTTGGACACCTGTGTGCACCAGTGTTAATTTTCACGTCAAATTTTGATTTAGTTTTAGTCATAGTCTTTTGAATAAAATGCCATTTTAGCTTTAGTCGTGTTTTAGTAATCTGAATAGTTTTAGTTTTAGTCGTATTTTAGTCTACTAAATTCTGCATTTTAGTAGACTAAAATATCCTACATGTAGCAAGGTCCAGGGCCCCAGAGGCCTAATGGTGACCTCAAGGGTTAGGGAGAGCTGACATCCTTCCTTGTAGAGTGGGTTACCAGGCATGGTGAGTGTGATGCAAGAAGAATGATGGGCGCCAGTCACTTTTTGAATGAGAACAAGAGATTTATTGTCTCTTAACAGTGGGAGAGAGGGTTAGGGCCAGGACACCCTTCAGTAAATACAATGGTAATTGGCAGACTCCGAGACTTCTATAGGCAGACAGCTATACAGTGTAAGGCCTCCAGCCGGATAACACTTCTGTATAGGTAGGACCACTGTCTCCTATGGCAACTAATCTTGACACAGTCACTAACGGTAGTTTTACATAACTCTTGGTAACACAGAACAGTCCTTTACTTATCTCATAGTATCCCACTGTAGATCTTCACTCACTGAGCTCCCAGTCTCTTACTAGACTTCCAGATCCCAGTCGACACTGGATCCCCTGAGCTCTTCCACAGCTGTCCCGCTGTATACTCCTAAGCGTCACCCTCGCTTTCCTACTGGGTCCCTGGCTTGGCACTTGCTGATGCTTTTCCACTTTTTCACTGTCCCCGGCTGGTGAGAAAACTGCTCAGGTACTTGCTTCAGCTTACTCACAATAGTCTTCGGTAACAAGGTGGATTGTCCCTTAGTGGCAACAGCTTCCCCTCTACCTCTGACCACAACTGGTTCCCCGTCCAGCTGTGTCTCAACTCATAACGCACTGACGAAACTGGTCGGACGTAACGAACGTGACACGCCACTTCCGCTCGCAACGCAGTTTGCTTGTTTGTCTGTCTGCATGAACCCTCATGTGGGTGATGCGGTTTTTAAACTTGTTTTTAGCCTAATAAATTTTTGGCATACTTCACCATGGGAGTTTTCCATTTAATTTCTCCCCATTCATGACACTTATGATCCCATTGGTCCATCTCTATTTGGGAAGTTTGTTTGCATGCAGCTACAGTGTTACCTACAGGCACCTGAGTTCCAGCACCTAAGTTCCAGTGCCTTAACAAAGCCGTGACCGCGAGAAGCTTCTTTGGCAGTTCTTTAAGCGTGTTAGACTCCTGTCATGGGAGTCACTTCAATCTGGTGAGTAGGCTGTATGGCTGGTGATGGTGGCGGAATACTGTTATCAGATGCTTTGCTGAACCCAAGGAAGACTCACCCAGAAGTTTTGAGTTACCCAGAAGTTTTCATTATTGTTTGAAAATTTCCTGAACACATATGATTTTTGGATCTATATATTTTTGGATATTTTCTGGAATCCAATCTCGCTTTTTAATTGTTGCTTTCACTTGTTTTGGTTCACCATTTATGTACATTGTTTTCACTCAGTTGTTAGTTATTATCACTGGTAATATTTGATTATTTTTATGGTCTTGTTTCACAATAGAGTATGATTCTGCATTTGCATTTTAAAAGGAGCGCAGTTTGTAATTAATTCGTTAATTATCATTATACATTTTTTTATTTGATATAACATGCTGCTGCTCGAATTAATTGATTAATTAATCTCACTAACATTTTATCGATTTCCATTTGCGCGAGTTGGTAGTTTCTACCATTTCTCATGAAAAAGTGCTACTATTGTGTGGCCCTCTGAAAGTGTCGGGAGCCTTGAGGCCCTCTATTATTTCAAGGTGACCACCACTGGTGGAAGGCAACAGTTAAGGTAAGACTAAAGTAAACTTTACTTACCTTCCCTCCAGCAATGCAACATCTGCAAGCTCCCTCATTGTCACTGACATAAATACCCAGTCTTCTTCCAGATTTGGCATTTTTAGCCATCCTGATTATCCAGCCTGAGATGACGTATTTCCCCACATGCATATGCGAGTTAATTCATCCTGGCACCTAGGCAAGCAGCATTAAGCTGCACATGACTGGCTCTGTACATTTAGGAGAAGCATTGCTGGCAGACATAAAAGGAGCTTCCGCATTTACTGCAATTCTGCCAGTAATTATTCATTGCATGGCTATGGTTTCATTTTTTAACCTAGTAAGCTCTACTGATGAGTGCTCAATTACAAGTGTCCCTAAGGCTTGCTAAAATGTTACCTTCAGAAGGCCTTGTAAAAAGAAACGACTACTGGAAAAAACATTTCACAAAAAAATGCTGGTATTGTCAGACATTTCTATCTGTGTGAAGCCAGTTCTGGTGCTTTAATATATTGTATTTATTTTAATAGTAGCATTGTCACCTATATCTATATTCAGAGGAAATTTAGGTATTTTCACCACTAACCAGTCAAGTAATTTAGCAACAGAAACAATTGTTTTTCTAGGTTTCCTTGTTTAAAGGACACACTGACTATTACCTTGAGTTTTTGAGTTTACTGAACTCCATTCTTCAAACAAAGATCTGATATGCTGATGTACTAAGATAAGTCATATTCAAATATTTACTTCATGTTATGAAACTGGATAATTTATGTGTGAAGGAAATGCAGATCACATGACCCACAGCCAATCCATTTCCTCTCAGCACTTTAGGTAAAAAGTCCACTAGAATTTAATACAGTGCCCTATTTGACCATCATTGTATGGTATAATATTTGCATAAATGTTATATTATTTGCAGTACATTCACTTAAAGAGATATTAAACTCCAATAATTTTTTTAATGGGCCCCCAAAAGGTTTATGCCCTAATATGCTAGTATGCATCGCATATTAGCACATTATATCAGACTTACCTGTCAAACCAATATTAATGGCTGCACTGTTTTTTTTTTTTTGTTTCACAAAGGTTTTTATTGATTGAACAAGTAAAGACATTACAGCATTATAATAATACATCTGCATAAAAGTGGTACATATGACAATGGGTTTTAATACAGTTTCGGATAGTGTATGAATACAATATGGTTGTATATAGTTACACAAATAAACATTTTTCTTTTTATGCTAATTATATTTTCAAGTAGTATCAAGGAAATCTTGAAATATCGTAGTGAATATTAGGTAACTCGAGTTATGATTTGGGGGTGAGAGAGGGAAGGGAGGGGAAAGGAAAAAAAAAAAAAAAAAAAAAAAAAAAAGGGGGGGGGGTAGTAGATGGTAGTTATTGAAAAGACATATTAATTTCTTTCCATTTTTTGAACCTTCTTATGAGCCTTTTTTATTAAATGTAGTTTTTTAATTAAATATTGATTGCTTTGTATTCCTGAGAGTTTTTAAATTCTATCCATTTGTACCATGTTGAAGCAAAGTAAGTTATTTTCTCTTGAGATATGCTTATGAGTTCTTCTATTCTTTCTATATTGTTTATTCTGCGAAACCATTCTTTTTTTGAAGGAATAGAATTTGAGCGCCAATGGCAGGGGATACAGTGTCTCGCAGCATTTATCATAAACATGGTTAAAGATTTTAGGTATTGTCTTTTAGGTAGTGAGTTGTAGTGTAGGAGGTATTGTGCTGGGTTAAGGTTTAAGTTTTCTGAAGCTGCACTGTTACCTTTCCCACTGATAACAGGGGCTTCCATCTTAGCCTGGTCTTCCTTCCAGCTTCGCTTTCTCCAGCCACTTGAATAACTAGGCTGCAAGACATCACTCCACCCAGGTGCCATAAATGTGGTCTGAGCTGAGCATGCACTACTCAGATTACATCACGGCTGACAGGCAGGGCAAGACATTTATATCAGAAGAGACCACTAGGGTCTCTCCTGTTATAAAAACCCTGCTTGTCAGCTTTTTTTCAATTTTGGACTTTAATGCTGCTTTAAAATACACCTGGGCAATTCAAACTGAGTATGAGATGAAACACTGCATACACAGAGGCAGGGCTGGACTGGGACAAAAATTTGGCCCTGGACTTCACCCAGACTGGCCCACTTTGACAGGTCTCTCCCATGCCGGCTTGCCACCCAAGCCCCCCCCCCCCACTAGCTATTAGCCGTTCTACATTATTTCTCTTATAGGCAGTACCAGTGGGGAAGCTAGACATTATTTCACCTGGGGCAAAGAATCAGTTTGGTGCCCCCCCCTTCCAGATCGTATGATGAGCTTCTAAGTGTTGACTCCTGAGCATCATGTCTGTATTCAGGTGCGCTGCATAACTAGCCAGGGAGAGGAGGTGAGCACTGTGGGGGGGACAGAGGACTGGAGGGAGGCAGCGGTCCACTGTCACTGAAATCGGCCCACTGAGCCATCGGCCCACCGGGAAACTCCCTGTAGTCCCAATGGCCAGTACAGTAACCTTCAGTGAACATCGATGTCAAAACAATCAGTAAATTCAGGTACGGTATATAGGTAGCTGACATTATATGCAAATCTCAATCTTTCTTGTCAAAATATAGATTAGCCTAATTTCTGAAGCCTGTCCATTACTTGGTGAGGCAATTTATCACATTAAGTGACAGAAAAGGGTAAGGGTCAAGCTTGCATATTGTTGTCAAGATGCTAAAAGTAGTGCGCATGCACCAGTGCCCCACACAGACAAAGAACTCTTGCCAGTAACTGGCATCGGCTCACACGTTGGAGCATCTGCATGCGATGTATGTTGTGCATATGTCTGTGCGTACGTCTGTGCGCACTGGCTCATGTCCGTTTACACCCAGGACTGGTGCAAAGTGCCCTATTTAAAGGAAGCTCTAATGACTGACAATCGGTGAATGGTCTTCAGCTACCCTGTTATCTTTGCTCCTACCTTCCTTTTCTCTTGTTTCCTGACTATCGGTTTCTATCCCGACTTGCTCCTGACAACACTCTGCTGAAATCCAGATCCCAACCTTAGCTTGTCATTGATCACCCTCTGCTGAAATCCTGATGCTGACCTTGGCCTGGTGTCAACCACACTTTCTTCCACTCTTCCGTGTATGACCCTGGCCTGGCTACTGACTTTGATCCTGCTGCTTATCTGTGTTAAATTTGGGATATCTCCTGACCACATCTCTGATCCTGCACTTCCCCCCTGGAGGGACTCCTGTACCATCTCCATACTACTGCTCTAAGACTCTAAGATCCATCTCACAGATGCCACCCTGCACCAGTGCAGGCCTACAGACTGCCAACTACAGTCCTTCCGGGTCTGTCTCCAACACTGCTGGCTACAGTCCTGACACTGCTCCTACCCACTACTTGGTCCACTGGCACCTGTGCTAATTTATGCCTTGTACTCTTGTCTCCATTTTCACGATCAAACCCACAAGGAGAGCCCTCTGATCACTTCAGCCTCCAACCAAGGTACGTGATATGATGAGGTGCTTCCCCACCCAATACAGACTTTGTGGCAACAAATTGCAGCCCTTACTCAAGCTGTAAACAATCTGTAGAATGTTGCTTCTAACTAGAGGATCTAATTTAGAACCTGCCTGCCTCCACCAATTCTTCTGCTCCTGGCCTGTTAGAGAGTTCACACACACCATCTTCTATCTCTGGAAACTCTCAACCAGCAACCTCTATTGTGGTGATACCACCACTGGAACCCTAGGGTATCAACCCCTGAATGATTTTTGGGTGACCCGAGGAAGTTCAGGGGATTCAAAAATGTCAATGTCAATTGCACTTTGCCCTGTAACCTCAAACATTTTCACTTGAGTCAATGAAAGTGGGTTTCATTATATCCCTGCTTACTGATTACCCAGTTCTGGGCATATCACCTCCTGGGGCAACACAGCCCTATCCTGTCCTTAACTCACCCTGCACACTCAACAGGGTCAGCACCTGGTGGTAGATTACACCAGTGAATTTAGTAGATGGGCAGTAGACACAGACTGGAACAATGACACATTCAAATACTGGTACCGTTTTGGCCTATCAGAGACTCTCAAAGATAAGCTTGCCTGGGGCACCTCTCTGGAGGATCCTGTGCAACTTGCTATTCCATTGGATTGTCAACTCCAGGCATGAAGATCATAAAGATACCAACAAAGCCTGGGGAATGCCCAGGAAAAAATCCAAGCCTACTTACCACCAGCTCGCAGACAACCAATTAACCTGTCTAATAGTATGCGTTAAAAACAGGGGTTTAGTCCGCACGCATTTGCAAACGCATGCGTAAGCCACAGAGCCTTGTCACGGCACCCTGATATCTGTGGTCCTAACACTAAAATATGAGTGTTCCCACAGTGGAGGCACATACATTCTGATGGATAAATGAGGGCAGGTGGACTGAAGGGGAGCCCACCCCTTCTTAAAGGTACAGGAGCACATCAAACACCCAGCAGGTAGCACAATGGCTGCAAAGGTGCTGGTGCATTGCTGGACCAATACACACACCAACGTGATCACAAAAAACTTGCCACCACCCTCATTTATAGCTGGTTATAGCAGTAAGCGGCACTGGAAGGCTACAAACAGATACCAACAAAGCCTGGGGAATGCCCAGGAAAAAATCCAAGCCTACTTACCACCAGCTCACAGACAACCAATTAACCTGTCTAACAGTATGTGTTAAAAACAGGGGTTTAGTCTAAACGCATTTGCAAACGCATGCGTAAGCCACAGAGCCTCGTCACGGCACCCTGATATCTGTGGTCCTAACACTAAAATATGAGTGTTCCCACAGTGAAGGCACATACATTCTGATGGATAAATGAGCGCAGGTGGACTGAAGGGGAGCCCACCCCTTCTTAAAGGTACAGGAGCAAACCAAACACCCAGCAGGTAGCACAATGGCTGCAAAGGTCCTAGTGCGTTGCTGGACCAATACACACACCAATGTGATCACAAAAAACTTGCTACCACCCTCATTTATAGCTGGCTATCGCAGTAAGCAGCATTGGAAGGCTACAAACAGATACCAACAAGGCCTGGGGAATGCCCAGGAAAAAAATCCAAGCCTATCAGAGACTCTCAAAGATAAGGGGCACCTCTCTGGAGGATCTTGTGCAACTTGCTATCCCACTGGATTGTCAACTCCAGGCATGAAGATCATAAAGGAGCAGTTTTTTCAGACCAACATGGATGCTCAAGATCCAACCTACTACATTTACCAACCTACTGGCCCAGCCGGCAACCTCTTCTGAAATCGATCCAATGCAAATTGGTCTCCTTTGCCCTGCCCTGTCACCCAAGGCTACTCCCTCACCAAGCCAATTTGTGCAAAATACTGTGGGGAGCCTGGTCATTTGGTTATCAACTGTCCCATTTGTCCAAGTGAATCTTTCTCCAGATGTTCAGCTTATCTTTAGGTTTCAGGAATACAGTCAACTCACATTGTCCTTCTGAGTTTGTTGCAAGTGGCTGAAAGGGAGAGCAAGTTCCAGGCCATCATTGATTCAGGGGCTTGTAGTTACTTTATCAATGTCACTCTTACAAGATACTCACAGATTCCTCTCATCCCTAAGAGACTGCAACTAAGCATTCATCTAGCAGATGGAACACCCCCAACATTTGGGCTCATCAACCAACAGACTGCTGCTATCTTGACCAAAACCAGTTTCCGGACACCAAGAACTTTTACACTTTGATGTCTTGAATTCCTCCATGTTTATAATAATCGGATTACCACAATTACAAGCACATAACCCTCTGGTGGATTGGAATATAGGGACTGTGACTTTTTAGTCAGCCTACTGTTGGCAACATTGCCATAGTTCAAGCCCCACCAACCCTACGGTATGCCTCAACAGTCAGCCAGACTCTAATCTCTGTCTATCTGTACCTCTGGTATACCATGATTTCCTTGATTTTTTTGACAGGGAGGGTACAGACAAGCTTTTACCCCATTAGTCCTATGACTGTCCCATCGAACTGCTTCCAGGGGCAGAAATTCTATTTGACCTCATCTTTCCTCTATCCATACTGGAATTAGAGGCTCTCTGACAATATATAGATGAAAATATAGTGAAGGGGTCATCCATCATTCATCCTCCACAGTGGGAGTCAGGATATTCTTTATGAAGAAAAAGGATTACTCATTTTGGCCTTGTGTTGACTCAACAAAATACCGTTAAGAATCGTTACCCACTCCCCTTAGTTCCTGAAATTCTCCAAAGGTTTCAAACAGCCCAGATAATCACCAAACTAGACCTGCATGGTGCCTATAATTTGGTGCACATCAGAGAGAGGGATGAGTGGAAAACAGCTTTCCGAAATGGGTTTGGTGATTTTGAATACTCTCATGTTCTCATGTGAAGAAAGTCCTGGCTACCTTGAGGGAACAGGGACTTCACACAAAAGCAAAAAAATGTGAACTTGAAAAGCAATCTATCCAGTTCCTAGGACCTTGTGATCTCCATAGAAGGAATTGCCATGGACCCTCAAAACGTATCCGCCATTCTTCAAAGATCAGCATACCACTCTCAGAGTAATGGCCAAACAGAGCATACCAACCAAACCCTGGAGTGCACCTCCAATGCTTCTCATCCTTCTGACAGAATTACTGGGCATATTAGCTACCACTTGTGAAGTTTGCTTTTAACCACTTGGTCTACTCCACCATGAATCAGGCCCCCTTGTGGGTAAAGGATTGGCTTCAATCCTACTATTTACCAAACATCATTGTAGAAGCAGCGGTGCCCGTGCTCCAGGATAAATTGACCTTTCTTCAGCCTAATGCCGCGTACACACGAGCGGACTTTACAGCAGACTTGGTCCGGCGTACCAGAGTCCGCCGGACAATCTGATCGTGTGTGGGCTCCCGCTGACTTTTTTTTCCCAAAAGTCCGACGGACCTAGAAATGAAACATGTTTCAAATCTTTCCGTCATAACTCTGCCAGACTCCTCCTCCTGACGGAAAGCCCGTTCGTCTGTATGCTGGACCGACGGACCAGATACGGCGCAAGGGCAGGGTACTGCATCTCGCGCTCGTTGCAATAGGAAAAAAAAAATTTCCTATTGCGGTGAGCGCAAGGCATACCAGGCCCTCAGGTCTGGTATGGATTTTAAGGGGAACCCCCTACGCCGAAAAAACGGCGTGGGGTCTCCCCAAAATCCATACCAGACCCCGATCTGAGCACGCAGCCTGGCCGGTCAGGAAAGGGGGTGGGGACGAGCGAGCGCCCCCCCTCCTGAACCGTACCAGGCCGCATGCCCTCAACATGGGGGGGTGGGTGCTTTGGGGGAGGGGGGCACCCTGGGCCCCCCTCCAAAGCACCTTGTCCCCATGTTGATGAGGACAAGGGCCTCTTCCCGACAACCCTGGCCGTTGGTTGTCGCGGTCTGCGGGCGGGGGGGCTTATCGGAATCCGGGAGCCCCCTTTAATAAGGGGGCCTCCAGATCCCGGCCCCCCACCCTATGTGAATGAGTATGGGGTACATGGTACCTCTACCCATTCACCTAAGGAAAAAGTGTCAATAAAAAAACACACTACAGTTTTTTAAAGTAATTTATTAGACAGCTCGGGGGTCTTCTTCCGACTCCGGGGGTCTTCTTCCAACTCCAGGGGTCTTCTTCTGACTTCGGGGGTCTCTCCGGTGTCTTCTCCCGATGTCCAGATCTTCTGCCGGCTCCTCCGCTATCTTCTGCCGCTCTTTTGCTAGCGGTGGCCCGGACTTCTGCCTTCTGGTGATGTTGACCCCGCCTCCTTATGCCGTCACAGTCCCAGCATGCCCAGGGACTGTGACGGCATAAGGGGGCAGGGTCACCGCCTATATAAGTCATAGTGGAGCGCTCAGACAACATTACAGCCGGAGAGAGCGTTGTGTCAACATCAGAAGAAGAGAAGAGGGAAGAAGACAAGAAGGCAGAATTCAGAAGTCCGGGACACCGCTAGCAAAAGAGCGGCAGAAGATAGCGGAGCAGCTGGCAGAAGATCTGGACATCGGGAGAAGACACCGGAGAGACCCCCGAAGTCAGAAGAAGACCCCTGGAGTTGGAAGAAGACCCCCGGAGTCGGAAGAAGACCCCCGAGCTGTCTAATAAATTACTTTAAAAAACTGTAGTGTGTTTTTTTATTGACACTTTTTCCTTAGGTGAATGGGTAGAGGTACCATGTACCCCATACTCATTCACATAGGGTGGGGGGCCGGGATCTGGAGGCCCCCTTATTAAAGGGGGCTCCCAGATTCTGATAAGCCCCCCGCCCGCAGACCCCGACAACCAATGGCCAGGGTTGTCGGGAAGAGGCCCTTGTCCTCATCAACATGGAGACAAGGTACTTTGAGGTGGGGGGGCTGCAGGGCGCCCCCTCCCCCAAAGCACCCACCCCCCATGTTGAGGGCATGTGGCCTGGTACGGCTCAGGAGGGGGGGCACTCGCTCGTCCCCAGCCCCTTTCCTGGCCAGCCGGGCTGCGTGCTCGGATAGGGGTCTGGTATGGATTTTGGGGGGACCCCATGCCGGTTTTTCGGACCTAGTCTGCCGGAAAGTCCGGTCGTGTGTAGGCAAGTCCGTCCGTTCAGTGTGTACGCGGCATAACACTTAAGTACCCCAGGAAGTTATGCAAAAAGCCCAGAAAGACAGCAAAAAGTATTATGGCATAAGAAGGAGAAGTGAGCTGGTTCTAAAGGCTGGAGATAAGGTCTGGTTATCCATAGCTAATTCGAAGTTTGAATTACCTTCACAGAAGTTGAGTCTGAGGTATATTGGTCCTTTTGAAGTAAAAAGAGAAAACAATCCTGTTGGCATATGAGTTGGTGTTAATTAGTTCTTACAAGATTCAGGGTGTAACATATATGTTACTTTGGAGCAGCCTCTCACGCAATTTAAACACAGCGTGGCTGTGCGGGGCTCCGCCCACACAACCATATCGTTCATTCATGAATGAATTACAAATCCATCTTTCACTGCAGCAGATGGCTTGTAGTTCTTAATAAATTGTGAGGGCACTGGTGAGCATCCTCATAGTTAATTGATTCTTCCTACACTTCACTAACCTCCCATATGGGTAGAAGCAGAGGCGTCGTTAGGGGGTGGCTATTGGGGCTACAGCCCCAAGTCTGGGGCCAATAGCCCCGAGTCTCTTGTCCTGGTCCAGAATGCAGGAGACAGCGGACTGAGCTGTGGTAGAGCTGGCTCCAGCTCCGCCCCCGCCTTCACCTGACTCTACTCTTGGTCACTGGTTGCTATAGCCGCCTAGCAGCTAGCAACCAGTGACATCACTGCCCACTGTGCCCACACTGCCCAGCATTTAAAGCGGAGGAGGATTGCACTTCCTCCTCCCGCGCTAGTGCTCGTGGTGCCTGGCCTGCGACTTCTGGACTGGAGCGTCCCGCCGCTGGTCCGGTGGCGGCACGGAGTGCAGAGCAGCAACCAGCAAGTGAGCTTACCCCCCGCCACACAACCCCCCCGCCCAGCCAAAAAACCCAGCGCAGCTAGAGCCCCCCCCCCTCCCCGTGCCGACCTTGAACAACGCCCCTGGGTAGAAGAATAATAAATGCACATTTTTTTACCTGCAAAATCTTGTGCATTTATTTATTTATTTTTACAAAGGGTAAACTTAGCCTTTAAAACAGCTGTTTCTGACCCCTTTGCTGGAAGGAGTGATCCGCCACCTCCACTGATAACTGTAGCTAAAAAAATGGAGTTCGAAGTGGAATCTATCCTAAACTGCAGGAAGCGAGGAGGCTAAACTCAGTACCTTATCAAGTGGAAACGATACCCCCTGAAGAGAATTCCTGGGAGCCAGAAATCAAAATTCATGCTCCTGAGTTACTTTGGGATTTTGCCAGTAGTTTTCCGGAAAAGATGGCCTACCTAAAAACATCCGCTTGCAGGGGGTCAACACTGATACAATTACCATTGCCCAGCACTGGTTGTGAGGACATCAAGGAACAGTGCACTGCCAGAGCATTGGGGAGAGCCATCTGTTGGGGTAAGTAAAAGTGCCTTTGCCGTCCCTTAGACAAACAGGTAATCATTGCAGTATGGGTGTAGCCCCATGGCCAGGGAAGGTTCTTAGGTTTCCTGAAGTTGGGCTTTAAAAGCTGAAAAACAGTGGGGCTACAGTTTTGGGTAGGTAGCTGCTATGTTTATGTAGTGTAGCCAGATGCTTAGCTAAGAATGGAAAGTGAGAGAAACACTGGCTGCAGGGGCTGTCTTGCGGTGCTGAACTGGTTAACAGTTATATCAGCAAGAGGAGGAAGCTGCAGAGCACTAAGAGTTCAAAAGACTGAGTCAGGCAGCACTGCACTGTGGAAACTATAGTCCAGAGGAGAGAGTGGGCACCCACTCCTCTGGACTATGAAGTTCGGCAGCCTTGATCTGTGGGTCCATTTCTTGTTCTTCGATGGTGCATAAAGTGGTCAGCATGGGCAGCACAGGAGCGTAGACCAACAATGGAGGTCAGTTTCTGCTTTAACCGCTTCGGCCCCGGAAGATTTTACCCCCTTCCTGACCAGAGCACTTTTTGCGATTCAGCACTGCGTCGCTTTAACTGATAATTGCGCGGCCATGCAACGTTGCATCTAAACAAAATTGAAGTCCTTTTTTTCCCACAAATAGAGCTTTCTTTTGGCAGTATTTGATCACCTCTGCGTTTTTTATTTTTTGCGCTATAAACAAAAAAAAACGACAATTTTGAAAAAAAGCAATTTGTTTTACTTTTTGCTATAATAAATATCCCCCAAAAATATATAAAAAAACTAATTTTTTTCCTCAGTTCAGGCCGATATGTATTCTTCTACATATTTTTGGTAAAAAATATTGCGATAAGTGTATTTTGATTGGTTTGTGCAAAAGTTAAAGCGTCTACAAAATAGGGGATAGTTTTATGGCATTTTTTTATTAATTGTTTTTTTTTTATTAGCAATAGCAGTGATCTGCGATTTTTATCGTGACTGCGACATTATGGCGGACACATTTTGATGCTATTTTGGGACCACTGTCAGTTATACAGCGATCAGTGCTATAAAAATGCACTGATTACTGTGTAAATGACACTGGCGGGGAAGGGGTTAAACACTAGAGGGCGATCAAGGTGTTAAAGTGTGTCCTAGAGAGTGATTCTAACTATGGGGGGATGGTGTGTGGCTACCACCGACATGACAGCGATGGGGGGCTACCACTGACATGACAGCGATCACTGCTCCTGATCACAGAGAGCAGTGATCTCTGTCATGTCACTAGGCAGAACGGGGAAATGCCTTGTTTACATAGGCATCTCCCTGTTCTGCGGGTCCCGCTGTACGCGGCACGCGCTAGCCCCAGCCAATTAAAGGGGAAGTACAGGTACGCTCATTTGCACACTGCTGCCATTGTACCGACGTATATCGGCGTGCAGTGGTCGGCAAGTGTTTTTTTGTTTCAAACACCTGCTGCTGGGAGTTATGCCATTGGGCCTGAATAGAAGCTTTTCCTTTGGGTACTGTTTCTGCTCAACTACTAGGTTATGGGGACAGCTATCTGGGCAAACCTTGGAATGAATTGCCAGTAGTACCCCACTAGACCCAAGACAAAGTACAGCTCAGTTTTAGTCTTCAGAGGGTGCCAGTCTTGGGCTTGGCTGGGTCAGGCAATATGCCTATGACCTCAACGACATGCCCCAAGTACTGTATCTTTCGCCTTATCATGTGGCACTTACTGAGCTTAAGCTTTAGTCCATATTGTGCCAAGTCAGAGAACACGTATGCCCAGTTGCTTAAAGTATTATTGGCAAAAATGTATTTTTTTCTCATTTTGGATAGAGCAAGGTGTCCCTTCACTTCCGGTCCCATAGCCAAACAGGAAGATTTCCCCACTATTACTTTTCTGGAAAAGTAATGGTAAATAGGACAAATAGAGAGAGTGAATCTCCTTAACAGGGGCACAGACAGCAAAAAAAAAAAAAAAACGTAGCAAGTGTTGCAATCCCTCTCACCTCTATCCAAAAAAAAAAAAAAAAGTGCCTTAAGTTATACTTTAACGTGTTCTTAAAATGTCTTGGAGAAGATGATGATATCATCAAGGTAAATTGTAACAGTCTCGAAACTGAAGTGTCCAAGACATTGCTTCATTAGCACTGGAAGGTACTAGGGGTGATACTGAGGCTGAGGTTAAATTCAAATAGTCCCAAAAGCGTGATGAAGGCTTTCTTCCCTTGGTCTTGTTCCTTTACTGGGACTTGCCAGTAGCCGTCTAAGGTGGAAAAGAACTTGGCTTGTCGGATTCCTCGACCTGACGGTAAATAGGCATCCCGGGGGGTGCATGCATTGAGTTTTCGGTAGGCCACACAAAACTGTAGACTGCCATCCTTTTTTCACACCTGAATGACAGGAGCAGCCCATGGACTGAGGCTTTCCTTGATCACTCCACTCTGAAGCACGTTGTGGAGTAACTCCTTGACCTCTTGGCACAATGTTGGAGGAATGTGATGGTACTGCTTTCTGGTGGGCAGTGTGTTCTCCGTGTGTATGGGGTGGTCGATGGCTTCTGTGAACCAGTAGTCCTCTGGACTGGTGGCAAACACCAGCAGGTGTTTTTCCAGCAGCTGGTTTTTCAGAGCTGACGGTTGGCTTTCTTGTACTAACAACCAATGAGGCTAAGCAGCCGCTTGGCTGTTATCACAAGCAGCTGGAGGGCTCGCCTGGAATCTGCTTTGATTGGGTCTCGGATCTAGTAACCCGGAAACGATGTCATGACATCACTTCTGCTTTACTGAAGCCTTAGAGGCGCCAGATTTTAAAAAATGTCAGTATTTTAAACAGCCAAACTTGGCGTTTTGAATGCTTTTAAGTGTAAAAGAGGAATTTGGGGTCTTATAGACCCCAGATCCCCCCATAAAGAGTCACTGCCTATTACTGTCACAAGGGATGTTTATATTCCTTGTGACAGCAATAAAAGTGATCAAAAATAAAAAATTAAACGGACAGTGTAAAAAAAAAAAAATGTAAAGTGCCCAATCCCTCCTTGTAAGCAACACGTGTCAGAAAAAGGCTTAGACATGAAGGGGTTGAAGGAGATATCCACCTGCTCTAGTAAGGATTTGCATCGGACCTCATCCCAGGAGGCCATATTGGCTGGGCAGCGATATTGACGTTGTTCCCAGGTTGGTGAGTTGCACCAAGACTCTTCTGCAATAGACCTCAGATAAGCTACAGCCCACCAGACACTCTCCTGATGTCACATGATCCTTACAGGGTTCTACCATAATAGTGGCCCCCTGTAATTTCTAGTGGGCCCCAACAGGGAGTGCTCAGACCACCTCTTGCAGAGTGTGCCATTAGTAACTTTTGCTTGGTGGGTGTACGGACCAATCCTAATTTCTACGATTGCTTCTTGGTTGCCCTGCGCAGGGCCTCATAGGCCTGGAGAACTCAGAGTCACACAGCTCGCAGCCCACAGCCACGTGCCAGCAGGCCTTAATGTTCATGTTTGGCCAACAGGCGGGGTAAGTCCAGGTCTTTCAACACATTCATGTCCAGCATGACAAGCACTGCTGGGTTAACTAGGACGCAGGTCACCACTACCCCTACCCACTCCAATCTGAATCCTCATCCAGGTGATGCCCTCAACCAGAATGGGTAGATGGCTGGCCACTCTGAGGGATAGCCAGCTGGGGTCCAACTGTTCTTGTGCTACAAATTCCTTCACATAGATATCGTACTCCATGATCATGAATTCTGATCAATGTCAATGTCAATCAGGTATGGAACTTCTTGCCCCCCACTAAAGTGGAGACCACTGGACTTGGTGCAACCATGTCCTCTGACTTGCTTGTTGGTCCTAGAGGTCTGCCCTGGGAGACAGTAGTTTAATGACGGCCTGGAGGGGTTTCTGAATACCGACTGCCAACTGTTCTTGGATATGTGTCCATAGTAGCCACACTGCCAGCATTTTTGGTTCTCCTCAGAGCCCCTGCACAATGGGTTCTCATCCCTATGGGGTTGGTGTGAGTTCTTCTGGGAGGAGGCTACCTCCTGTTTCAGAGTGAAGGTACCAGGGCCTCCTCTTTGAACTATGCAGGTTCAAATCTCCTGATCGCCGCCACTGTTGCATACATCTCTCTTCCTGTTCCCATGAAACCGCCTCCACCACCGCATTATAAAAAGGAGGTGGCGGGTTGGGCCTTAACTTTCTCTTGCAAGGCTCTCCAGGCTGGGCCAGCCCTCAGGTCAGCCATGGACTGGTCCCGTAGTATATAGTCAGTGATGTTAGCTCAGCCACGCACATCCCTCTTCTCCAGGCACCTCCAGAGGTTCTGCTTGGCTACAGCATAATAAGTGAGGTTCTCATCATGCTGTTTCCTTTAGAAGAACTTTCATTGCAGTTCCAGAAGCAGTATCTTCTCCCCAAACAAGCCCTCCAAGTGTGACACAATCTATTCTAATAGCCAGCTCCGCCACCAGGTGTTCGACACTCTCCAGTCTCTCCTTCCACTCTGCCAGGGGAATGTTAGAGCCATTGAACTAAGGTATAGGGGGGTAAGGCCGATCCTAGTGGAGGCATGCTGGAACCCAGTCCTCCTTCCACACATGCTGCAGGGACATTGACTGCCGCCAAGTTTAGGTGGGGTGCAGCGCGGTGTAGCAACAGTAACACACACAGTCCAGGTGTGATGAAAGAAATTTGAAATAATGCATAGACAGTTCACAAAAAGCCTGGTTGGAAGACAGCACATCCGTGAACACTCACAGGTCCAACAGTGTGTAGAGAGAAGGTTTCAGCCAAACTGACAGCTTCTGTTAGGGGGGGCAGAGTACATCATGTCCTTGCCCAAACAGAAAGGTGTCTAGAGAGGTTGCAAGCCCTACTCTTTCCCTCCTCTTCAGGAACATTTCCCTGCCGCTACTACTGTTCCTACCAGATGGAATACCTGTTCCTACTCTACCCACTTGCAAAATGCGCACCAAGCCTGGGAGCCAGGGCCCTAAATAGGCTCTCCCTGACCGAAGATGGCTGCTAGAGTCACATGGGCTGGCAGCATCTAATTGGATAGCTTCCCCAGTGATCCAGGAAACCATAGAGGAACCATGTTCCTCTTGACATCCTCTTCAACCACAATGCTTCTGTGGGAGTGCAGCACCTGTAGTGAAGACAGTAGACTGCACCTGGCCACAGGCTGACAACACTAAGCCACTGTGCCAATAAAAGTAGCAGTGATGTCAGATTGCCATGTACACTGATTCAATTGGCTGAGTTACCTATAAGGTCCATCAGTCCCTCAATCCAATGGTCAAAGGAAGGAGCTTGCTTGGCAAGCTAACAACGCTGCAGCTAACTGAGAGGCAGTGGCTTTGTGCTTTCAGCTTGCAACAGGAAGTGCTGGTACTTGCAGGATCTCCAAGTAAGAACAGAATAATAATAACAAAATGCACAAGAAAACAGTATACAATGTGGCATGATGCCATGCTGAAAAACAGATTACGTTTGCATTCACAATTAGCGTTTCCTTAAAGTGAGACAAGGCTCACAGAAAACTTGCAATTTACCACTCGTTTCAAAAATGTGCTGCAATTGCGCTCGCAGTGCCATTAATTGTTACTTGCACTCCAAGTTGCGGTTAGCTGACACACGTTTTGCCGCATGTCTTGTCATATGACAAACATGCCACAAATGTACCATGCTGCACACCCAAAAAAGATTCTGAAGCATTTTTGTTGTGCATAGGGTAACCCACTTAAGTGAATGGGCTGTCCTATGCGCAACATGTGGAGGCAAGCAAGAAAATGTGCAAAGAAAAAACAGGAATGTTCCTGCTATGCGAAATGTGGATGGGACCTTAGTGTTTACACAAACATATTTATGAATATGTGATAATGCTCTTCATCAACAGTCCCACCCAAGTGCCTTTGCAGCTTAAGGAGAGAGGTAGGGGGAAGGGGCAGCAAAACTGTGGATAATAAGCCCAAACTGAACATGAGTCACTGAGAACTCTGAATAATGTATGTGGAAATTAATAGGGTTGAGTGCTAAGCAAACAGGCAAACCCTATCCTACTTAGAGGACAAGCTATGTAAAACATTTTGGTTATGGTGCACAATGCAAAATTTTGTTTATAGTACACAATGAACAATGTGACATTTTAATGCCTTTAATCCATTTAAAGAACACTTCCTATTTATTTTTAAGAATTGTTATGCCCTGTACACACGGTCGGATTTTTCGACGGAAAATGTGTGATAGGACCTTGTTGTCGGAAATTCCGACCGTGTGTAGGCTCCATCACACATTTTCCATTGGATTTTCCGACACACAAAGTTTGAGAGCAGGATATAAAATTTTCCAACAACAAAATCCGTTGTCGGAAATTCCGATCGTGTGTACACAAATCCGACGGACAAAGTGCCACGCATGCTCAGAATAAATGAAGAGATGAAAGCTATTGGCCACTGCCCCGTTTATAGTCCCGACGTACGTGTTTTACGTCACCGCGTTCAGAACGATCGAATTTTCCGACAACTTTGTGTGACCGTGTGTATGCAAGACAAGTTTGAGCCAACATCCGTCGGAAAAAATCCATGGATTTTGTTGTTGGAATGTCCGAACAAAGTCCGACCGTGTGTACGGGGCATTAGAGTTAAAATGTTATCTCTGCTTTGTCACGCCACTGTGTATATGGTATATGTTATAAAATTGGTGCATTGCATTTTTTTTTGTAAGATATTTAAAAAATACATTTTGCTCAGTACTAAAAATGAGAATGCATGGCAGGTATAGCAGAAAAGGTTTATTCCAGAGCGTATTGATTCTGAGATCTGAGGTCAAGGATTGGCTCAGTGGGTTTTAACATCAACAGCTTTTAAAAGAAAGCATCATTCAGCACCATCTTCTGGTTGCAATGCAAAAATACTAAAAGTTTTTTGTTAAGAAAATGTGAGGTATAAGTAATTGGGCAATAAGCTGCACAGTTTTAGGTCCAAAACATACAGGTGACCTGCCATAAGAGAAATATGAAGGCTGCAATTACCAAGCTGTCCTACTGATCCTTAAGCTGGTCATACATTACACAATTTTCTTGTTCAATATCCTTTAGATTTACCCTCAACTATGTAGTGCAAGGGCCTGCCTGATTGCATACAGATTAAAAGTGTTCAGGTTTCACCTCATATTATATGGTTTTGGTAAATCTAAAGGAAAATTACACAAGAAGACTGTATAATGTATGGCCAGTCTTATGCCCCGTACACACGGTCGGATTTTCCGACGAGAAATGTTGGATGTGAGCTTGTTGTGGGAAAGTCCGGCCCTGTGTATGCTCCATCGTACATTTGCTGCCGGACTTTCCGCGAACAAATGTGTGCTAGCAGATTCTCAAATTTTCCGTCAACAAAACTTTGTTGTCGGAAAGTTCGATTGCGCGTACACAAGTCCGTTGCACAAAAGTCCACGCATGCTCAGAAGCAGAAGCAGTCGGTCTTGTAAACTAGCGTTCGTAATGGAGAATTAACATTTGTGACATGGCAAATTATCAAATCTCCAATTGCAGCGCACAATTTTCTTCTTCTTTAATGGGATAATAATGAAGCTGCTTTGCTGGTGATACTGATGGAGTTATTGCAAACAATTTTTCAAAGGCTTTTTTTTCAAGCGATATCAAGAATAATAATAATAATAGCGCAAAATAAAAAAACCGCAAAAAGAAAAGCGTGAATCAACACTAACCAAACTTCTACTAACATGAAATTAGCAGAAGTAGCCCAAAGGGTGGCACTAAGGAGCTGGAAAACCACGTAGTACGTCTTGTACGTCACTACGTTCGTAATTGTTGGCCAACATTTGTGTGACCGTGTGTATGCAAGACAAGTTTGAGCCAACAACCTTCGAACAAAATTCCACAGTTTTGTTGTCGGAAAGTCCGATCGTGTGTACGGGGCATTAGTCTCCAATGCTTTGATGATTTGGAACAAGTACAAAGACTTCTCACTCTACTCCAGCTTTTCTGATCTGCAGGTGAGTTATACAAGGTATTAAAGCGTTGGGCCAGGTTCACATATGTGCAAATTGGATGTAGGTTTCCCCGCATCCAATTCACATGACATGCAAATGTGACTGGCTCTCAATGGCTTCGCATTCCAAAATTGTCCTGTACATTTTGAGTCCAGTTCAGGTGTGAATTCAGGCAAACATTCGGACCTGATTTGCATCTGAACCAGTGAACAGGGACACACCGGACCCTATGTTGGGAACCATGGGCGCACATATGTCAGGGAATTTCTAGAAGATGTCTTGCCAAAAGATATGTGCATGCGAGCAACAGAAGGTTGTGCGGGAGTGCGCATGCGCGCAGGAACGCGTGCACGCAAACGGGCGCATGCATGAGACATCTTGGCACCAGGCGGGCTATTTAAGGAAGACTCTGTCTGTGTTTTAATGTTGACTGGTCTTTAGCTGTTTCCTGAATCCTGCTTACCTCTGATATGTTCCCTCGGTTGCTAACTCGGCTTTCTCCTGACCTGATCTTGGATTCTGTTACCTGGCTCCTCCTCCTGACCTGGCTCGTCCCTGACTTGGCTCTGTTCCTGATTCAGTCCCTCGCTGCCCGCATGTTCACGACCTCGGCTATCCCACAACCACGCTCCTATCTGCTGACTCCAGCATCCCAGCTCATCCGGGTGCCTGCCCAGCTGTCTGCGACTACGGTCCTGCAAACTGCTCCTCCTGCAAGCCTGCCAGAAGTTTCTCCTGCAAGCCTGCCAGAAGCTCTACCTTGCCAGATGTTCCAGTTCTGCAGTACAAGCAGAGTGCCTCTTTAACCCCAGTTGAACTACGGTGCACGGCTACCCCTCCTGACCTGATATTTGTTCTGCCTTCTCAAAGTCACATCTCCTGCTGCAAGTTTCTGGGTCTACACCTGCAGGCACTCATGTTCTCCATGTCCCTTGGCTCCCTCCGTTTCACTCTCAGTTGGACCTGGGTTGGAGATACAAGAGAGGCCGACCTTGTCATTTCAGTCTCCCTTCAGGTACGTGACTACATATGTGAACCTGGCCTTACAGGCAGCTAGCACTCTGAGATAGGGATCAGCCCTGATAGTCCTCTCCTGACTTTTATTTTTCTTAAGCAGGCCATACATTAAGCATGTACAAAAAGGTAAGCATGCCCCTTAAATGACGAAACTTATACAAATAAATCTCTGAAAACAGATATACTTGTGCAGGATCAACAAAAATCCATAATCAACTCTAATATACAAGCGCAATATGAGCATAAGATCAAATTCATTCTAAATAAACATTTGATATAAGCGAAACGTGAAAAATCCATATATAGTTCAGACTCCACTTAAAGCAGACCTTCACCCTCCTCATGAAGTTCCCCCCTCTCGACCCCTCCTCCTCAACTCTACACAAAACGGGCAGTGTTTTTTTTTCTTTTGCTTTGTTACCATTTTTTAAAAATAAAATTGCACCCCTGTCCCCCTAGACGAATAACGTTCATATATATGCACGTCACATATCCCAGGAGGCCTTGAGTCTTCCATTCAGCTAGTAGAAGGGGAGTGGGCCCAGCGGGGTGTCATTGTGAGGCCCCGCCGGTTGAACCCAGAAGAGCTGGTGGGCCTTTCAATTATGTCATGAGTTAGATGGCGGCACGGGACTGAGCTGTGTCTGGTCACAAAAGGTTGTCAGCGGAACAACGCTGGATCTAGTGGATGGGTGAGTATCCATACTGTGCTTACAACACCACAAGGTAAGCAGGGGTATAGAAAAAAAGAAAGGGGTAAGCTGAAGTTCCTTTTTAATTTCTAGGTGCCTTAAAGTGCTCAGTGATTAATTAAAACAATAAAGTGCTTCAATGTGCCAAAGGTCTTCCCCACATTCAAGTCTCTTACCAGATGGACATCATCTCTCAATAACAAGAGACCAAGAATGCTTTTTGAATCTACAGAAACCAATGTTTCCACTGTGTAGACACCAGGTGGGTCTGTGACCCTAGCAGTTTATTGCAGCAAAGTTGTCCCCACACAGAATCGGTTTAGCAGCCCTCAGACTCCAACCGCTACACACTTCAGACCAAGGAACATTTAAAACCAGAAGAAAGGAAAAGCTTCATAGTGCAGTATCATTAACATTTATTAAAGGGCTATTGCAGTTATAGTGTATGAGAAGTAACAAGCGGTATACAGATTCGTGGAGTGGGGAAAATTACTGTGCTAAACCCAAAAGTGGTTCGGATGTCAAGCAGCTGCATAAAAATGTGACAAACATATATAGAATCCGAAAGGTAATTATTGCAACCAAGTAAATACATAAATGAAAGGGGTGGTGGAGAAAAATAATGCAACAAATCAGATATACAGTGTGTCCAATAAATGTACATAAACTCAGTGAATGAGTAACCAAACACCAGGGGGCCCTGGAAAATGTGAAAAAATATATATACAGGTGTGTGGGTTATAGTCCAATCAAAGCTGATCTTCTAGTGAAGAGTGGTGAATACCCGAACACTGTTAGATATGGTGGACATCAAAGATATTGCATCATCAATAATAAAGAAGTGCGTGTGCCCTTACTGGAACGGGTGGACTCCTATGTCAGCGACATGGAGTCATACAGACATGGTGCCACAAATGGCCAAAGTATGGAGCTCAGCAGGGTCCAGGACTTCCAGGGTGGGATCCAGAAAAGAGACAGAAAACCTCCAAATGGACCTCCAATCCTTGGTGCATCAAACTGGATCTTGATGGTAGGATCAACAGGACTTCGGAGCCACTCTCAGCGAAGCATTATGTGGAAAAAGAAAATGCTTCCACATGGTGTAGATCAAAAAAGATGGTATTTTATTTCTAAAAACCAGCATACAAGTATAAAATGGATCACAAAAATAAAAACTGGGCAATGTGGAGAGCGATAAGCCTGAAAAACCCTATGCGTTTCAACCAATAGGTCTTCAACAGGGGCATATGCTAGTGACACCCTGGGATTCCCTCTTTTTGGAGGGATATTTACTAATTTCCTGTTTTGGCTATGGGGCAGGAAGTGAGGGGAAATCTCCCCAAAGGGACACAGATGGCAAAAAAAAAAAACTGACGGGGGGTATAACCCTTCCTTACTGTTCAAAATGAAAAAAAAAAGGTTTGCATTTTGCTACTATATGTAATGCTACCCCCGCAGGAGCTGCTGGTGAATAAGGTTATCTTTCACCCTGCACAGCTATGCACATGGATTTTCCACTCTCTATGGAAACAAGAAACCGTCCTTGCAGCTTTGTTTTTATTTGTTTTATTTAGGGGATTAAACTTGGATGGGGAAGGGTTGTTATGGGATGCTAACTTGATCAGTAAGAAAACTTCAGGGACTCAACTATATACATCCGGTATATACACACTTTTCTTTTACCTCCAGCACAAACTTATTTGTATAACTACAACTCCCAGGACCAGCTAGCGCTGACAGGATGGTCTGACAAGAGCGCAATCAGACCATAGCAAATGCCCTTTGCAGGCAGGGACTGTGGTCCCCTTTTAGTGGTGTAGCAAAAATAGAGGTATTTGGTGCTAGCTGTCCTTCTCCTGTGGCTACTGCTCACAGTACCACCTCTTCAGGCACTGGCAGCCCGCCTGGCTGCAGCTGCCCCTTTCGCTAGCCCTCCTGGCTACTTCTCCACTGTCCTCCCAGACTGATTCTATATCCATCCCAGATTGCTTGCACCCAGTCTATTCAGGCATGTCTCTCAGTCCTCTGACAGTAACACTCACCAGCCCTCTTGACTGTCTTCCTCCCTGGAGATTTGCCACCCGAGCCATCCTGAGTTCACCCCCCCCCCCCCAGACTAGGGGGTTACTCTCAAAGGCCTCTGACAGCCTAACACTCTCCATCTTCCACCCCAACTCCACACTGCCAAAGCTGTCCTGACCCTGAGTAGGCCTGCCCCCTGCCAACTCTTCTGTTGGGGATTGGTCAGGGCCCTGATAAAACTCCAGCCAGGTCCTCCTAGATCCCTCCCAACTGCTTCTGGAACCTTCTCCAAGTTTCCAGCAAGCAGCCCTGGGACGAAACCACAAGCATTGCATGTGGTTGTGGGGTGCTTGCGGTGTAGTCACATTCAGGTGAATGGGTTGCGTTCAGTGGTGGTACTGACAGGGAGATCATTTATGCCACACCGCAATGCAAAGGATTGTGCCCACAGCATGTGTACACCCCCATCTGCTGACTTTGCAGCAGTTGAGCAGTTGAGGGTGGTTAAAACATGTCTACACCACACATTTTAAACCCCCCCAACCACAAGTTTAAATGAGACCTAATGCAGGGCTATTTTGACTTGCATTGATGTTACGACTTGCCTACTTAATCATATCTCTGTGAGGTACATATTGGCCAGTATACAGGGCCATCATAATAGAAATTGTCGGCATATCCTTCTAAAAATGAGGTTGTCTTGTTTCAGTGCTCATTTGATGGCCCATAACAAATAATTGAGGATTCTTGTCGTCTGCATGCACATTTATGATCAGTGATTGAAAAGCCAGAGACAGACAAGTAACTAGGATTTTTAGAGATGCAGTTTACAGTGGTAGCCTCCCTCAATACAGGTTCCCTTTAAAGGAGATATTTACTGACAGAATTATGGGAGCTGCCATTGCTGACCTACTTCTATGAATATTGTCCCCCCCACCCACGTCATTGGATTTGATTGACAGCAGCGGGAGCCAATGGCTGCGCTGATGTCAATCTATCCAAGCAAGAGCTGGGACCCGGTGCAGAGAGGAAAAGCACGTCTCCGCCAAGAGAATTATGGGGCTTGGGTGGGTAAAATGGGGGGGCTGGGGGGCCGGTCACTGCCAAAAGTTTTTTCACCTTAATGCATAGGATGCATTAAGGTGAAATAACACAAGGGTTTACAACCCCTTTAAGTCTGGGCTTTGACTAGGCCATGCAAGGACATTCACCTTTTTCTCCGTGGTCATTTTTGCCGTGTGCTTTGGATCCTTGTCACGTTGGATGGTAAATACAGTCCATCTGTACCATGGGATTAACTTTAGCCAATCACAGCTAATCACAACAAAAGACACTGAATGAATCAGTTTCATTCAGTAAAAATGGTTGCTAATACCAATGAAATCATAATGTGTAAAAAAAAATTAAAAAATCCTGATCACTTCTCTATGTTACTATGGTAACACTGTATTGCTCTCATAACAGTGTGTTTAAAAAAAAAACATAAAAAAAGAGAAAAAAATGTAATATAAAAGAGAAAAAAAAATTATTACACTTTTTTTTTTTACATATCATACTGTCACCAGTCAGTGTCCCTGATCACTGCCACACCAGTTATATGATAACAGTAACAGCATGTAAAACAAAACAAATTGTGTTTTTTTTAATTTCTTCATTTCTCAAAAAAAGTTGTGACAAAAAATTGCAACTTCAAAAAAACTCACCATGCTTCTTACTAAATACCTTGGACTGTCCATTTAAAAAAAAAAAAAAGGGTCATTTGGGGGGTATTTGTACTGTCCTGGCATTTTGGGGGTGTCACAAGAAATGAAATAGGATGTAAGTACATCAGGATTAAACCATGTGTATAGTGCAGCACAACTAGCAAATTAACAACTGCTTAAGTGAACATATATAAATGTAAATAACAGTGCAACAAAGAAAAACAAACAAAATGCTGTGATCTTCCACTTCTGTGTTGAGTAATACGACAGTGCTCATAAATAATCCTCCACCGGTAATTAGATGGCCGCTCACCAGTAGCAGGCAGCTGGTGCTCACTATTTTTTGGGGGGGGAGGCACAACCAACACTACCCCTGCAGGAGATGCACGGCAGGTCATCCATCAACCCCGCCCCCCCCCCCCCCGCTGGAGACCCAGACGGTGGTGATCACTCCCCCATGGGAGACAGACAGCGGGTCATCCACCGCCCACCCCACCTGCGGGAGACCCAGACGGCGGCGATCACCCCCCCATGGGAGAGACAGACAGCGGGTCATTCACCAACCACCCCCCCACGGGAGACCCAGACGGCAGTGATCGCCCCCCCATTGGAGACAGAAAGCGGGTCATTCACCACCCACCCCCCACGGGCGATCACAGACCCCCCGTGGGAGACAGGCGGCGGCGATCACCCCATCCCCCGCGGGAGACGGGACGGTGGCGGTCACCCGAGTGGCTCCCTTAACTTATGGAGGCATGGAGAAGGAAGAACCTGGGCCGCTCCAGCGAGCACAAGGGAGACATTCTCCTTCCTTCCAGCTGAATAGAAACTGGTAGTGTGTCCTGAGGCACGATTGGCCAGGGAGTCTTAGGACCCCAATAGGGACTTCCTGATTGGCTAGAAGGAGAATGAGGAAGAATAGTGAATATTAATTCGCTAGTGTCACACAACTAGGTGGGATCAGGGAGCAGTGCTCTGTGCCCCGAGCCCACCCTGTTTTGAAGCCTATTAAAGCCTCTGGCTCTAATCATGTGCTTTGAAAAAACACACCCCCGCCATTGGAATATATGCGTCCGGTGCCCTGTATGTAGATCAGGGGGCCGGATGTATGGACGGGGGGGGGGGGGGGCGGTGCCCCTGCGCCCCCTTATGGAGCGGCCGCCACTGCCGCTCACCATATACTTAGACCCCTTTTTCACCAGTGGGTCTAAGTAAGCAGTCCCCTAATGTTTTTTTCTTTGGATTGGATTTCACTGCTATTTTTTGTTTGTAACAATTTTTGTTTTTCAGGATTAATTGTTGCACTGTTATTTACATTTACATACATTCACTTAAGCAGTTGTTAATTTGTTTCTAGTTGCGCTGCACTATACACATGGTTTAATTTAGATTGAAGTGAGTGAGACAACTTTTGAGTGTCAAGCAGCAATTGGATTATTTACTTGCATTCACTTTTATATTTTTTTATAATTTTTTGTGATTGTGATTTTTATAATATATGAATTTTGAGATTGTTTGATTTATTTGCGCTAGTACATCAGGACTGATCAATTTTCAGATATACTGTATATACCATACTGCAGGTTGTGGACTCTATAACTTTCCTACAGAATAAATAATATACACTGAGTTGGGTTATTTTCACCAAAGAAATGGAGCAGAATACATTTTGGCCTAAATTTATGAAGAAAGATTATTTATTTACTAAATTTTATAACAGAAACAAAGGTTTTTATTGCTATCTCTGTCCCTATTACAGGGATTCATCTCCTCTATTTGTCCGGTTTACTGTTATCATCAAAAGTAAAAGAAGATCCCAAATTTTGGCTTGTGCCCAGAACAGTAATAGAGGGGAAATCTTCCAATGGGGACACTAGTTCAGGTGACCTTGGGAGCCCCAACAGTTTCCCTTAAAGTACAACTAAAGGCAAAGCTTTTTTTTCATTTTGTATAGAGGGGAAAAGGATTAGAACCTGTCAGTTTGTATTGCTGTCTCTATGCCCCTGTTAGGGAGATTAACCCTCTCTATTTGTCCTGTTTACCATTATCATTGAAAATTAAAGTAAAAGAAAATCCCAAATTTTGGGTTGTCCCAATAAAAGTAATAGAAGGGAAAGCTTCCAATGGGGACACTCGTTCTGGTGAGCTGGGGGTCCCCAAGGAATTCCCTTAATTTACTGTTGTTTCCTCTCACTTCCTGTTTTAACTATGGGACGGGAAGTAAAGAGAAATCTCCTCAATGTGACACAGATGGCAAAAAAATAAACTGACAGGGGTTATTTCCTCTCACTTCCTGTTTTGGCTATAGGACAGGAAGTAAGGGTAAATTTCGCTGGAACATAGAAGGAAAAAAAAAACTGACAGGGATTACACCCCTTCCTTGATCACCCCCCCCCCCCCCCCAAAAAAAAACAAAAAAAAAAACAGTTTTGTCTGTTTCAACTTTAATTTGCAGGGATTGGGATTTCCTCTCACTTCCTGTTTTAGATATTGTACAGGAAAAAAGGTAAATCTCCCCAATGTGACACACATGGCAAAAAAAAAACAAAAAACGGAAAACGGAAGGGTTAGAACCTAAAATAGGTTTTGTCTATAGTTTTACTCTTTATTTGCAGATTTCCTCTTACTTCCTGTTTTGGCTATAGGGCAGGGAGTAAGGGTACATTTCACTGGAACATAGAAGGAAAAAAAACTGTCAGGGATTATAAACTATGTAGAGTATACAGTATATACTCTATCCAAAGTGGGGGGGGGTTGTGTTTATAGTACTATTGTTACATGGCACTCCACTGACATCTACTGGTCAAACTTGTGAAAAGCACCAGAGCCGCCCTGGTTGTATTTTTTCCCTTTGGACGATTCCATTGTCTCAGTGGGTGGATATCAAAACCAAAGCAGAATGCGAAAATAATCTGTAATGTGTTCCGAGATATAATAACACAATGACTGGTATATTAGACATTTGAAAGGACACCCCTGTTTAAAACCAGGTGCCTGGATTAGCGTTCTTTTATTTTTTCCGCTGCCGATGCTGTCTTGGTGCTCCCCCATGTGAATGTGCGGGATGGGAGAGACTGTCATGTTCTTCCGCACAAGCTGCAGCCTCTGCAGAGTAAGTAAGTAAAGTTTATGCGGTGGTATGTCCGGCTGTGCGGGTGGGCGGTGGTGGGTCAGTGATAAGGAGGGGGTGGGGTGAGGTTGGTGTGGCCCTTCTTCCGCCCGGTCAGGGTGTCGGAGAGCCCCCCGGAGGTTGTGTGCCCCCGTGTGTACACCTCTGTGTTCCATTGTATATTACACGGAGCCCCCCCCCCGGTTGTGCTGTGGGCTCCATACATAGTGCCTGTCATTGTAAGGAGCTGTGTGTTGTGTAATAGAGGCTCTGTGTTATGTAAGTACAGTCATATACCGAGTACACAAGAGTCCCATCCTCCATTCTACTACCTATACATAGGAGAGGGTGGGGGGTCCTGTGGGGACTGTCTGATCTCTGCTGGAAGTTTTCTACACAGGAGGAACAATCTTCACCCCTTCAATACTGGGCACACTCACCCCCCCTTCCTGCCCAGGCCAATGTTCAGCCCGTTATACGGCCCCCCTAATCCATGTGCCCGGCCCCTAATCTACATCGGACGCATGGATTCCAATGGTTTTTGTTTTTTTTTTAAAGCACATGATTAGAGCTTGAGGCTCTAATTGGCTTCAAAAAACGGGTGGGCAAGGGGCGCAGAAAACTGCGCCCCAAGCCCACCCAGTTGTGTGGCAATAGCGAATTAATATTCGCTGTTGTCTTCCTGATTCTCCTCCCGGCCAATCAGGAAGCGGGTCCTGAGACCCGATTGGCCAGGAAGTCTTAGGACTCCCTGGTCAATTGTCCCTTGGCGTCCTTAAGTCTGGAGTAGGGCGGTGGACCCTGCTCTTGATGACACCAGGACCCTGGAGCGTTGGGGAGCAGACGCTGTGGGTAGCAGTGGAATATCGGGTAATTTTATCTCCTTTTATTGTTCCCCTAGACCAGTGATGGAGAACCTTGGCACCCCAGATGTTTTGGAACTACATTTCCCATAATGCTTATGAACTCTGCTGTGTAGTTGAGCGTCATGGGAAATGTAGTTCCAAAACATCTGGGGTGCCAAGGTTTGCCATTACTGCCCTAGACCAAGGGTCTCCAAACTATGGCCCTATAGTTGTTCAGGAACTACAATTCCCATCATGCCTAGTCATGTCTGTGAATGTCAGAGTTTTACAATGCCTCATAGGATGTGTAGTTCCGCAACAGCTGGAGGGCCGTAGTTTGGAGATCCCTGCCCTAGACATAATCGAGCAATCAACCCTCAGAGGGCAGGGGCAGTCCCTGGTGTAGTAGGAGTTAATCCTCATTAAATCGGAAGTAAAGGCAAATCCTAAGGCCCGTTTCACATGGGCTTTCCGATCAGGTCCACCTGTCAGTTTTTCAGGTGTACCTGATTGGAGCTTCCATTCACTACTATGGGGCAGCGGATATCAGCGGTGACATGTCCTCTGACACCCGCTGCTATCCTATCCTGTCTGTGGAATTCAGACAGATGGAGATCCTATTTTCCGTCCGTCTGGCTGATCGGATGAGAACGGACAGGCTGATCTCCCCATAGAGGAGAGCGGGGCTCTGACAGGTCTGTCTCTGCATAGTGAGCGGAGACGGACCTGTTATCCGCCTGATCAGCGCTGAGCAAAAGTGGGGTCCTCCGGGCAGACCGCCCGTGTGATAGGGCCCTAAGTAACTCGAAACCCTACTACCTCCCCCATTCTAAGCCTAATCTGTCTAGCCCTGTAAAGAAAAGGTCGCTATACTTACCTGTTCTGAAGCCAGTCCGGTCCTAGGCTGAGCTGTCAGCAGCGGCTTCAATGTGTTGGAGTTTTCGTTTTTATTTAGGTTATTATTATCATTATGGTCTACATTTAGTGCCGGTTCACATAGGGGCGACTTGTCAGGCGACCTAGTCGCCTGACAAGTCGCCTCCCGTTCTGTGCTACGGAACCGTTCTAATAGGAGCGACGCAAGTCGCTCCGACTTAGAAAAAGGTTCCTGTACTACTTTGGGGGCGACTTGGGGCGACTTGCATAGACTTCTATACAGAAGTCGTTTTGCAAGTCGCCTCAGAAGTCGTTTGCAGGTCGCCTCGCTGAGGCGACCTGCAAGTCGTGCCGCCCCTGTGTGAACCGGCACTTACACTCTTTTTCAGGTTGATACACTGATACTTTTTTTGCATTTGCAGAGTATTGGTGGCTACTTTAGTATCATCTGCCACATATTACCACCCATACAAACTGTTACATTCTTTCTGACTCACAGTCGCCTTTCATTCCTTGCTGGGTCATTCCCTCCCAGCAGCCTGTGATTCCATGTTGGTGAATGTGCACCACTTTAGAACAGCCCCACTGCAAGAGATCATTTTTTATTTGCCTACAGTTGGGCTTTAACCGCTTCAATATTGGGCACTTTCACCCCCTTTCTGCCAAGGCCAGTTGTAGCTTTCAGCACAGTCACACTTTGAATGACATTTTTGTAATTTTTTTTTCACACAAATAGAGATATTTTTTTTGGTGGTATTTAATCACCACTGGGTATTTTATTTTTTGTTAAATAAACAAAAAAAGACCAAACATTTTGGGGGAAAAAACATGTTTTTCCTAATTTTTGATATAAAATTTTGCAAATAATCTTTCTTCATAAAATTAGGCCAAAATGTAGTCTGCTACATTTCTTCGGTAGAAATAACCCAAATCACTGTATAGTATTTAGTCTGTGTAAAAATGATAGAGTCCACAAACTACAGTATATCTGTAGTTACAGTATATCTGAAAATCGATTAATCCTGATGTACTCTTTCTTGAGGCCCGAAAATGTCAGGATATTACAAGTACAGTGCCCCCCCAAATGACCCCTTTTTGGAAAGAAGACAGTTCAAGGTATTTAGTAAGAGGCATAGCAAGTTTTTTGAAATTGTAATTTTTGTCACAATGTTTTTTCACAATTTTTTTTTTTACATACTGTTATCAGTGCAGTGCAGTACAGGGTCATCATATAACTTGTGTGGCGGTGATCAGGGACACTGACTGGTGACCGTATGTAAAAAAAGTTTTTTTTTTAACAATTTTCTTTTACATACTGTGACCACAGCAAAACAGTGTTACTATAGTAACATTGTACTACTCTTGGGTTGCGATCGGGATTTTTTTTACACACTATGGGGGTTATTTACGAAAGGCAAATCCATTTTGCACTGCAAGTGCACTTGGAAGTGCAGTCGCTCTAAATCTAAGGGGTAGATCTGAAATGAGTGGAAGCTCTGCTGATTTTATCATCCAATCACGTGCAAGCTAAAATGCTGTTTTATATTTTCCTTGCATGTTCCCCTCGGATCTACAGTGACTTTACTTCCAAGTGCACTTTCAAGTGGATTTTCCTTTAGTAATTAACCACCTATGATTGCTTATAACAGTAATAATTACTGTTATAAGCAACCATTTTTTTATGAATGACACCCAGTCATTCAGTGTGTACTATTGTGATTAGTTGTAATTGGCCACAGCAAACCACATGCTACAGATGGGCTGAGATTAGCCTTGTCTCTACAATGTGATCACTGTGATCAATCACAGAGATCAACACAATGAATGGAAGCCATTCATTGTGTACAATTGCCATGTGATGTGCTGTGATTGGTCACAGCAATTACATTGTACTGGCAGCGGCCTGGTACACTGATCTGTTATCTGCTGTGCCTGTTGGACACAGTGGGTGACAGATCGCGCCACAGCACGGCCCGATCTTGGGAGGACTTCATATGATGTCCACCCAGGATTAGAGAGCCCCTGCCTGGCCCTTTAGACAAATGATGGCAGTTAAGGCACCAACAGACAAATATTTCACCATCAGATCACCCAAAAACCACACAATGGGGTAGTTGTCTTTTTATGGGTATGGGTATCACAATAGATCACTATCAGATCCATCCAAAAACCATTCTATGGGATGGCTGTCATTTGGAATGGGTATCTCTAGAGCAGTGTTTCACAAGCTTTTTTTCAGTCAAGACCCCCTTTAAAATTATGCACACTCTCAAGGGACCCCATTCTGAAATGTAAGTTTGGGGCACATTTTAGGCATTTGGCCAGTGGGCAGCACAGTGGCTAAGTGGTTAGGACTTCTGCCTAGCAGCACCAGGGTTGTTGATCCCAACCAAGGCACTACCTGTTCAGAGGTTGCATGTTCTTCCTGTCCCTGCGTGGGTTTCCTCCGTGTACTCTGGTTTCCTTCTGTACTCTAAAGACACACTGGTAGGATAATTGGCTCCTGACTAAATTCACCCTAGCATGTGTATGTATGAATGTGAGTTAGGGACTTTAGATTGTAAGCTCTTTGAGGGCAGAGACTCATGTGAATGCACAATATACAGTATCTCACAAAAGTGAGTACACCCCTCACATTTTTGGAAATATTTAATTATATCTTTTCATGTGACAACACTGAAGAATTGAAACTTTGCTACAATGTAAAGTAGTGAGCGTACAGCTTGTATAACAGTGTAAATTTGCTGTCCCCCTCAAAATGACTCAACACACAGCCATTAATGTCTAAACCGCTGGCAACAAAAGTGAGTACACCCCTAAGTGAAAATGTCCAAATTGGGCCCAAAGTTTCCATATTTTGTGTGGCCACTATTATTTAACAAAACTGCCTTAAACCTCTTGGGCTTGGAGTCCTCTTCCACTCCTCCATGACAACATAACAGAGCTGGTGGATGTTAGAGACCTTGCGCTCCTCCACCTTCCATTTGAGGATGTCCCACAGATGCTCAATAGGGTTTAGGTCTGGAGACATGCTTGGCCAGTCCATTACCTTTACCCTCAGCTTCTTTAGCAAGGCAGTGGTCGTCTTGGAGGTGTTTTTGGGGCCATTATCATGTTCGAATACTGCCCTGCGGCCCAGTCTCCGAAGGGAGGGAATCATGTATTCAGTATGTCACAGTACATGTTGGCATTCATAGTTCCCTCAGTGAACTGTAGCTCCCCAGTGCCAGCGACACTCATGCAGACCCAGACCATGACACTCCCACCACCATGTTTGACTGTAGGCAAGACACACTTGTCTTTGTACTCCTCACCTGGTTGCCGCCCCACACGCTTGGCACCATCTGAACCAAATAAGTTTATCTTGGTCTCATCAGACCACAGGACATGGTTCCAGTAATCCATGTCCTTAGTCTGCTTTTCTTCCGCAAACTTTTTGCAGGCTTTCTTGTGCATCATCTTTAGAAGAGGCTTCCTTCTGGGACAAGGGCCATGCAGACCAATTTGATGCAGTGTGCAGTGTATGGTCTGAGCACTGACAGGCTGACCTCCCCACCCCTTTAACCTCCGCAGCAATGCTGGCAGCACTCATACGTCTATTTCCCAAAGACAACCTCTGGATAAGACGCTGAGCACATGCACTCAACTTCTTTGATCGACCATGGCGAGGCCTATTCTGAGTGGAACCTGTCCTGTTAAACCGCTGTATGGTCTTGGCCAATGTGCTGCAGCTCAGTTTCAGGGTCTTGGCAATCTTCTTATAGCCTAGGCCATCTTTATGTAGAGCAACAATTCTTTTTGTCAGGTCCTCAGGGAGTTCTTTGCCATAAGGTGCCGTGTTGAACTTCCAGTGACCAGTATGAGAGAGTGAGAGCGATAACACCAAATTTAGCACACTGCTCCCTATTCACACCTGAGACCTTGTAACACTAACGAGTCACATGACACCGGGGAGGGAAAATAGTTAATTGGGCCCAATTTGGACATTTTCACTTAGGGGTGTACTCACTTTTGTTGCCAGTAGTTCAGACATTAATGGCTGTGTGTTGAGTTATTTTGAGGGGACCGCAAATTTACACTGTTAAACGAGCTGTACACTCACTATTTAACATTGTAGCAAAGTGTTATTTCTTCAGTCTTATCACATGAAAAGATATAATAAAATAATTTCAAAAATGTGAGATACTGTATATGTAAAGCGCTGCATACATTTTTGGTGCTATATAAGTACCTGTAACAAACAAATAAGAACCCAGAAGGCACCTTGGTTGAAAAAGCCTGCTCTAGAGCAGTCTTTCGGAACCCTTTTTTATCCATAGAGAAACCTTTGGTGGCTACTTCACTCTTGAACTGTTATATTAGCACAATGCTACCTTTGAGGAATGACTTTATTTAAAAAAAAAATAACTATATTCTCTCTTAGCCAGAGCAGATGGGTTAGGCTGTAAAGCTGCCCTATCACCTGAGCTTAGTGCTCGTAAAACGGAAAGACCTGTCCTATAACAAGGGTGCTACAAGGTTAATTAGAAAAGGTAGACTTCTGGGGGTTTACATTGCCAATCTCTCCAGTAACCTGAGATGGGGTGTCTGTATACAACAGTATTAGCTCATTTTTATGCACATGCAGTGCCTTGAAGAAGTATTCATACCTCTTGAAGTTTTCCACATTTTGTTATGTTACAACCAAAAATGTAAATGTATTTTTTTGCGATTTTATGTGATAGACCAACAAAAAGTGGCACATCATTGTGAAGTGGAAGGAAAATGATAAATGGGTTGCAATTTTTTTTACAAATATGTGAAAAGTTTGGCTTGCATTTGTATTCAGCCCCCTGAGTCAATACTTTGTAGAACCACCTTCCCAAAATAACAGTCATTTCTTTATGTATGTTATTAACCATTTGACATATTTTGATAATTTATAAATGTAAAATAACTCTTTGGAGTTGGGAAATATGTTTTATGGAACAGCATAACAAGGTAAGAGTCCAATAGAGTGGGTGCTTTTCTTTTGAAACGGTACTGTTCTTTGATTCAGGCACCTGCTCAGGTGAGAGGACAATATACCCTTTTTGCTGATACTTTATGTCTTTGTATGTATGGTATAGTCACCATACAGCAGCCATCTACTTTTTGTAAGACCCACTTCATAATCCAAAAAACGTTTTAGAAGTTGTAAAAATCACAGTATAAAAAGATTATATCATAGAGAATGTTGTGAGGTTTTAGCAATAAAATGTGAAATTTAAATGATCAGATTCCTTTAAGTGATTTAAATGATAAAATTCCATTGATAATTATACCCTATTTTATCAATTTCATTCCAGATTCTCAATTGGTTTTAGGTCTGGACTTTGACCGGGTCATTCTAACACATGAATATGCTTTGAATTAAACCATTCCATTGTAGCTCTGGCTGTATGTTTAGGGTCGTTGTCCTAATGGAAGGTGAACCTCCACCCTAGTCTCAAGTATTTTGCAGACTCTAATGCATAAACACGATCAGAAATTCCATCAGAAAAAACTTGGATGGTTTTTCCGACGGAATGCCGCTCAAGCTTGCCTTGCATACACAAGGTCACACAAAAGTTCTCTGAAGTTTCGACCTTTAAGAACGCGGTGACGTACAACACTACGACAAGCCGAGAAAATGAAGTTCAATGCTTCCGAGCATTCGTCGAATTGTTTCTGAGCATGTGTGATTTTTTGTGCTTCCGAATTGCATACAGAGGAACGCATTTTCGGATAGGAACTTTTTCCGACTGAAAAATAGAGAACCTGCTCACAATCTTTTGCTGGCTGGAATTATGGAGCATATACACGGTCGGAATTTCTGACCAAAAGCTCACATCCGACTTTTGCTGGCAGAATTTCTGATCATGTGTATGGGGCATTACAGGTTTTCTTCTGAGATTGCCCTGTATTTGGCTCCATTCATCTTCCTATCAATTCTGACCAGGTTCCCTGTCCCTGATGAAGAAAAGCATCCCCACAACATGATGCTGCCACAACCATGTATCACAGTGGGGATAGTGTATTTAGGGTGATGTGCAATGTTAGTTTTCTGCCACACATAGTGTTTTGCTTTTAGGTTAAAAAAATAAAATTTTGGTCTCATCTGACCAGAGCACCTTCTTCTACACGTTTGCTGTGTCCCCTACATGGCTTCTCGCAAACAGAACCTCTAATGGCTTTCTTTCAACAATGGCTTTCTTCTTGCCACTCTTCCATAAAGGTCAGATTTGTGGAGTACACAACTAATAGTTGTCCTGTGGACAGATTCTCCCCTGAGCTGTGGATCTCTGCAGCTCTTCCAGAGTTACCATGGGCCTCTTCTCTAATTAATGGGGCTTCAGCATTGTGATAGAAGCAAAGTCATTGCAGCAGCTTGGCAATGTGCTCATTTTAAAGACAGGACGGAGAATACACAGTTTGTGGATGAAGAACTACATAGCAGTAGCTGAAACATTTATCTCCTTATCCGGCCTGCCAGTTTAGGTGGACGGCCAGGTCTTGGTAGGTTTGCAGTTGTGCCATATTCTTTCGATTTTCAGATGGTGGATTGAACAGTGAGCCATGAGATGTTCAAAGCTTGGGATATTTTTTTATAACCTAACCCTGCTTTAAACTTCTCCACATCATATCCCTGACCTGTCTGGTGTGTTCCTTGGCCTTCGTGATGCTGTTTGTTCACTAAGGTTCTCTAGCAAGCCTCAGAGGGCTTCACAGAACAGCTGTATTTATACTGAGATTAAATTACTCACAGGCGGACTATTTACTAATTAGGTGACTTCTGGAGACAATGGGTTCCACTAGATTGTAGTTACAGGTATCGGAGTAAAGGGGGCTGAATACAAATGCACGCCACACTTTTCACATATTTATTTGTAACATTTTGGAAACCAGTTATCATTTTTCTTCCACTTCACAATTATGTGCCACTTTGTGTTGATCTATCACAAAAAAAATTTACATTTTTGGTTGTAACATGTAACAATTTTGAGGGGTCTGAATACTTTTTTCACGTTCATCATTGAGGTCATATTGTACAATCTCCTGCTGAGCGTGCATATGCTATCACACAAGTAAAGCAGTTTGTTTAGCAAATCTGCTGGAGGACATGAACCTTTGCCCATTCCTTATCAGGAACATTGGAATTGACAGACTTCACATTACAGGTTTATATTAAAGAACACAGGTTTTAGCAGACGTCTTATGGAGTTAGCTTAGAAAAAGAAGATATGGCAATGATGTGCATATGTGCAGTAGGTTCATTTATTTAGGTTTCTCTTGCCTCTCTCCTTTACTCATCAAAATCAGCAAGGTATGATTTACTAAATGAATAGAGCATGTTTGCTTTGCAAAGTGAATTTTCACCTAGCTTGGTGCCCGTTCACACCAGCTGCTGTGTTAGCAAACAGTCACTGGTGTTCGGTGTCAAGACAGCGGTGCTGATGATCTGTAAACAGCATATTGTTTTTACTTTGTTGCATGAATTCTATTGAAATGTCAGAAAGTGACATTTCATTAAGTTCTGTTTGCCGCAGTTTGGTGCAATGAGGTAGATTGTGGTACACCAGGCTGCGCTGAAAAAAGAATAGTGCATGTCAAAATGCTTGCCAGCGCACACCACTGGCATGATAGGAAACAAGGCTTGCTGTCTTGTCTTGCGTTGGGACAGTTCCAAAACACCTGGTGTGAACATGCCTATAGCAAGTGATTTAAAACTGTGCTGACTTCAGTCATCCAATCATGTGTAAGCATAAATCTTGTTTTTTTTTTTTTTTTGTTAGGTTGTACTGTGCATAGTGGTATGACTGCAGGCCAAGACAGCTGTGCAGGTAGAACTTTTTACCTGATGGATTGTATTAGTAAAGATCGTTAAAAAATATTACCGTATATACGTGAGTATAGGTCGATCCGAATATAAGCTGAGGCCCCTAATTTACCACAAAAAAATGGGAAAACTTATTGACCCGAGTATAGGACGAGGGTGAGAAATGCAGCAGCTACTGTAAGTGGGAAAAGAGGGTCAACAATGCCCATCTGCAGCTGCCTGCCTCCCTGTGTCTATTGCATACCTCCCTGTGTCCTGTGCATGCCGCCCTGTGTCTATTGCATACCTCCCTGTGTCCTGTGCATGCCTCCCTGTGTCTATAGCATACCTACCTGTGTCCTGTGCATGCCTCACTGTGTCTATAGCATACCTACCTGTGTCCTGTGCATGCCTCACTGTGTCTATAGCATACCTCCCTGTGTCCTGTGCATACCTCCCTGTGTCCTGTGCATACCTCCCTGTGTCCTGTGCATACCTCACTGTGTCCTGTGCATACCTCACTGTGTCTATTGCATACCTCACTGTGTCCTGTGCATACCTCCCTGTGTCCTGTGCATACCTCACTGTGTCCTGTGCATACCTCCCTGTGTCCTGTGCATACCTCCCTGTGTCTATTGCATACCTCCCTGTGTCCTGTGCATACCTCACTGTGTCTATAGCATACCTCCCTGTGTCCTGTGCATACCTCGCTGTGTCTATTGCATACCTCCCTGTGTCCTGTGCATGCCTCACTGTGTCTATAGCATACCTCCCTGTGTCCTGTGCATACCTCACTGTGTCTATAGCATACCTCACTGTGTCTATAGCATACCTCCCTGTGTCCTGTGCATGCCTCACTGTGTCTATTGCATACCTCCCTGTGTCCTGTGCATACCTCACTGTGTCTATAGCATACCTCCCTGTGTCCTGTGCATACCTCACTGTGTCTATAGCATACCTCCCTGTGTCCTGTGCATGCCTCGCTGTGTCTATTGCATACCTCCCTGTGTCCTGTGCATGCCTCACTGTGTCTATAGCATACCTCACTGTGTCTATAGCATACCTCACTGTGTCTATAGCATACCTCCCTGTGTCCTGTGCATGCCTCACTGTGTCTATTGCATACCTCCCTGTGTCCTGTGCATGCCGCCCTGTGTCTATTGCATACCTCCCTGTGTCCTGTGCATGCCTCCCTGTGTCTATAGCATACCTACCTGTGTCCTGTGCATTCCTCACTGTGTCTATTGCATACCTCCCTGTGTCCTGTGCATACCTCACTGTGTCCTGTGCATACCTCACTGTGTCCTGTGCATACCTCACTGTGTCCTGTGCATACCTCCCTGTGTCCTGTGCATACCTCCCTGTGTCCTGTGCATACCTCACTGTGTCTATTGCATACCTCCCTGTGTCCTGTGCATACCTCACTGTGTCTATAGCATACCTCCCTGTGTCCTGTGCATACCTCGCTGTGTCTATTGCATACCTCCCTGTGTCCTGTGCATGCCTCACTGTGTCTATAGCATACCTCACTGTGTCTATAGCATACCTCACTGTGTCTATAGCATACCTCCCTGTGTCCTGTGCATGCCTCACTGTGTCTATTGCATACCTCCCTGTGTCCTGTGCATACCTCACTGTGTCTATAGCATACCTCCCTGTGTCCTGTGCATACCTCACTGTGTCTATAGCATACCTCCCTGTGTCCTGTGCATACCTCACTGTGTCTATTGAATACCTCCCTGTGTCCTGTGCATGGCTCACTGTGTCTATTGCATACCTCCCTGTGTCCTGTGCATGCCTCACTGTGTCTATAGCATACCTCCCTGTGTCTATAGCATACCTCCCTGTGTCCTGTGCATACCTCACTGTGTCTATAGCATACCTCCCTGTGTCCTGTGCATGCCTCACTGTGTCTATTGCATACCTCCCTGTGTCTATAGCATACCTCCCTGTGTCCTGTGCATACCTCACTGTGTCTATTGAATACCTCCCTGTGTCCTGTGCATACCTCACTGTGTCTATTGCATACCTCCCTGTGTCCTGTGCATACCTCACTGTGTCTATTGCATACCTCCCCACTGTGTCTATAGCATACCTCACTGTGTCTATTGCATACCTCCCTGTGTCCTGTGCATACCTTCCTGTGTCTATAGCATACCTCCCTGTGTCCTGTGCATGCCTCACTGTGTCTATAGCATACCTCCCTGTGTCCTGTGCATACCTCACTGTGTCTATAGCATACCTCCCTGTGTCCTGTGCATACCTCACTGTGTCTATAGCATACCTCCCTGTGTCCTGTGCATACCTCACTGTGTCTATTGCATACCTCACTGTGTCTATAGCATACCTCCCTGTGTCCTGTGCATACCTCCCTGTGTCCTGTGCATACCTCCCTGTGTCCTGTGCATACCTCACTGTGTCTATTGCATACCTCCCTGTGTCCTGTGCATACCTCACTGTGTCCTGTGCATACCTCCCTGTGTCCTGTGCATACCTCACTGTGTCTATAGCATACCTCCCTGTGTCCTGTGCATACCTCACTGTGTCTATTGCATACCTCCCTGTGTCCTGTGCATGCCTCACTGTGTCTATAGCATACCTCCCTGTGTCCTGTGCATACCTCACTGTGTCTATAGCACACCTCCCTGTGTCCTGTGCATGCCTCACTGTGTCTATTGCATACCTCCCTGTGTCCTGTGCATGCCTCACTGTGTCTATAGCATACCTCCCTGTGTCCTGTGCATGCCTCACTGTGTCTATAGCATACCTCCCTGTGTCCTGTGCATGCCTCACTGTGTCTATAGCATACCTCCCTGTGTCCTGTGCATACCTCACTGTGTCTATTGCATACCTCCCTGTGTCCTGTGCATACCTCACTGTGTCTATAGCATACCTCCCTGTGTCTATAGCATACCTCCCTGTGTCCTGTGCATACCTCACTGTGTCTATTGCATACCTCCCTGTGTCCTGTGCATACCTCACTGTCTATAGCATACCTCCCTGTGTCTATAGCATACCTCCCTGTGTCCTGTGCATACCTCACTGTGTCTATTGCATACCTCCCTGTGTCCTGTGCATACCTCACTGTGTCCTGTGCATACCTCCCTGTGTCCTGTGCATACCTCACTGTGTCTATAGCATACCTCCTGTGTCCTGTGCATACCTCGCTGTGTTTATCGCATACCTCCCTGTGTCCTGTGCATGCCTCACTGTGTCTATAGCATACCTCCCTGTGTCCTGTGCATACCTCACTGTGTCTATAGCATACCTCACTGTGTCTATAGCATACCTCCCTGTGTCCTGTGCATACCTCGCTGTGTCTATAGCATACCTCCCTGTGTCCTGTGCATACCTCACTGTGTCTATAGCATACCTCCCTGTGTCTATAGCATACCTCCCTGTGTCCTGTGCATACCTCACTGTGTCTATAGCATACCTCACTGTGTCTATAGCATACCTCACTGTGTCTATAGCATACCTCCCTGTGTCCTGTGCATACCTCACTGTGTCTATAGCATACCTCCCTGTGTCCTGTGCATACCTCACTGTGTCTATAGCATACCTCCCTGTGTCCTGTCCATACCTCACTGTGTCTGTTGCATACCTCCCTGTGTCCTGTGCATACCTCACTGTGTCTATTGCATACCTCCCTGTGTCCTGTGCATACCTCACTGTGTCCTGTGCATACCTCCCTGTGTCCTGTGCATACCTCACTGTGTCTATAGCATACCTCCCTGTGTCCTGTGCATACCTCACTGTGTCTATAGCATACCTCCCTGTGTCCTGTCCATACCTCACTGTGTCTGTTGCATACCTCCCTGTGTCCTGTGCATACCTCTCTGTGTCTATAGCATACCTCCCTGTGTCCTGTGCATACCTCACTGTGTCCTGTGCATACCTCCCTGTGTCCTGTGCATACCTCACTGTGTCCTGTGCATACCTCACTGTGTCCTGTGCATACCTCCCTGTGTCCTGTGCATACCTCACTGTGTCCTGTGTATACCTCTCTGTGTCCTGTCTCTGTGTCCTGTGCATGCCTCCTGTGCCGATCTGCATCCTGTGTCCTGTGCATGCCTCCTGTGCCAATCTGCATCCCTCCTGTGCCGATCTGCAGCCTCCATGTGCCGCTCTTCATCCTCCGATCAGCGTGTCATAAAAACATACGGCAGCCATTCCAGTGTTCAAAAGCCGCGCCTCCTCCTCGTCTGTGATAGGCAGAACACTCAATTTCCCAGCAGTCAGTGTTCAGCCTATCACGGACATCCGCTAATCCTCATACCACGGACGAGGATCAGAGGATGTACGTGATAGGCTGAACACTGACTGCTGGGAAATTGAGTGTTCTGCCTATCACAGACGAGGAGGAGGCGCGGCTTTTGAACACTGGAATGGCTGCCGTATGTTTTTATGACACGCTGGCCACCGTCTGTCTGCATGACACGCTGATCATGTAGGCAGACGGCGGTGACTCGAGTACAAGCCGAGGGGGCACTTTCAGCCTAAAAAAAGGGCTGAAAATCTCGGCTTATACTCGAGTATATACGGTACTCATTTTTTTCAGGCAAACTATTATGAAGTTGACAGGTTCTGTTTACTGTATGGCACAGTTTACTGTGTGAGGGCAGCGAAATTGTTCTGAATGGTACTGCTGTGCTAAACATCATATTGGTGGTTTCTGGAGGAAATAAGCAAGCCTCTTGCACTGGGCTCCACAGAATTCTCTTGACTCAAATGTGGGCACGTTTCCTACCTCTGATCTTTGGTATAATTATTATTACAGGTACTTATATAGTGCTGTCAATTACTCTGCGCTTTACATATATATTTTACATTCACATCAGTCCCTGCCCTCAAGGAGCTTACAATCTAAGGTCCCTAATTCACATTCATACATACACAAATTGGGGCCAATTTAGACAGGAGCCAATTAATCAATAAGCTTGTCTTTGGAGTGTGGGAGAAAAATGGAGAACCTGGAGAAAACCCACGCAGGCACAGATGATTCCCTAGAATCATACTGAAAGAATTTAAGTTTATCTAAAGCTAGCTACATGGATCAAAATTTGGCCGGTTCAGTAGAAAATTTCAATTCATGTACAGTGGGGACGGAAAGTATTCGGACCCCCTTAAATTTTTCACTCTTTGTTTTATTGCAGCCATTTGCTAAAATCATTTAAGTTCATTTTTTTCCTCATTAACCAGTTGCCGACCACCTCACGCAGATATACTGCGGCAGAATGGCATGGGCAGGCAAAAAGACCAAAGCCGACCGCCTCGGGCACCGGGGGGGGTCCAATCGGACCCCCCGCCCGCGGGAAGGCAATCACGTACCAGGTACGTGATTGCGCACGTTTGTGCGCAATTTTAAAGTATGTCACGTTTGGTATCCATGTACTCGGCCTAAGATCATCTTTTTTATTTCATCAAACATTTGGGCAATATAGTGTGTTTTAGTGCATTAAAATTTTAAAAAAGTGTGTTTTTTCCCCAAAAAATGCTTTTGAAAAAATCGCTGCGCAAATACTGTGTGAAAAAAAAAATGAAACACCCACCATTTTAATCTGTAGGGCATTTGCTTTAAAAAATATATAATGTTTGGCGGTTCAAAGTAATTTTCTTGCAAAAAAAAATAATTTTTTCATGTAAACAAAAAGTGTCAGAAAGGGCTTCGTCTTCAAGTGGTTAGAAGAGTGGGTGATATGTGACATATGCTTCTAAATCTTGTGCATAAAATGCCAGGACAGTTCAAACCCCCAAAGTTGTCACTAAATGATATATTTCTCAAACATGCCATGGGAATATGTGAAATTACACCCCAAAATACATTCTGTTGCTTCTCCTGAGTACGGGGATACCACATGTGTGAGACTTTTTGGGAGCCTAGCCGCGTACGGGACCCCGAAAACCAAGCACCGCCTTCAGGCTTTCTAAGGGCGTAAATTTTTGATTTCACTCTTCACTGCCTATCACAGTTTCGGAGGCCATGGAATGCCCAGGTGGCACAAAACCCCCCCAAATGACCCCATTTTGGAAAGTAGACACCCCAAGCTATTTGCTGAGAGGTATAGTGAGTATTTTGCAGACCTCAGTTTTAGTCACAAAGTTTTGAAAATTGAAAAAAGAAAAAAAAAATTTTTTTTTCTTCTCTTTCTTCATTTTCAAAAACAAATGAGAGCTGCAAATACTCGGTTTTGAGCATGATCCCACCCCTCTGGTCTCTGGCTTGACCACACCACATTTCGTAGTCAGAGAATTTTGGGGGGAAGTCTTTGTCTTTGTCTTTTGTAAAAAGTGGGAGATTTGACTGAACCAAAAGGTTTCAGATAAGGGCATGTCTAGCGTTTTGGTGCAGTGTTCTAAAGTGAAGGGGCCAGCGGCTGTAAAAAATTGTCCTATCCTGTACAGGACTTTATCGACCCACCGCTTGAAGGCCAAAACATTTTTCCCCGGAGGGAAGTCTAGGTTGTTAAATATATGAGTGAGGGGTTTGTATGCCGAAACTAAAGCCTTGGACGAACGTAATGAATCCCATAGAGCAAAAGAGTGAGAGAGGGTCGGGGCTAGAAAAGATGGTCTCTTTCTTGGGGGCATCCATAGGAGGAAGTCTAGCGTGAAATTAGGAACTGCCTGTTTTTCTATTGCAACCCAATCAGGTTTTTCAAAGTTAAAATATACTGTTGACATTTGGGCCAGTCTGGCAGCTTGGAAGTACTTGAAAAGGTGGGGTAAGCCCAGCCCTCCTTTTTTCCTATGAAGGTAAAGGGTTTTTTGGGGAATTCTGTATCCTGCCCTACCCCAGATGAACTTTAGAAGTTTGCTTTGGAAAGATCTAATATGGTCCTTCCGGAGAGGGATGGGCAAGGCACGAAACAGATATAGCAATCTGGGAAGTAATGTCATTTTGACTGAGTTTACCCCCCCCCAACCAAGAGATATTGCTACAAGACCAAGAATTTAGGTCTTTTTCAAGCTTACTGTACATGGGGGGGTAGTTATGGGCATACAGTTTCAGTTTTGGCTGTTAAATTAAATTAATTAATAAGTATTTGATGGAGGAGTCGCTCCATTTGAAGGGAAAATTTTGTCGTAAGAGATTAACAGTCTCGGGTGATAGTGAGATATTGAGAGCTTGTGATTTTGAGTAATTAACTTCTAAACCGGATAGTTTAGCGTAGGCGTCTAGGGTTTTGCATAGATTGGGAAGGGAGGTTACTGGGGAGGTGAGAAAGAGCAGGACGTCGTCCGCATATAATCCACATTTGTGTGTTTTGGTGCCGCAGGTCACTCCCCGGATGTTTGGGTTATGACGAATTGCAATAGCAAGCGTTTCAATGGCCATCGCAAATATAATTGGTGAAAGTGGACATCCTTGCCTAGTCCCTTTTTTAATTGTGATGGGTTTTGAGTAGTATCCTTGCAGGCGGATACTGGCACTGGGGTTAGAATAGAGGGCCTGCATCAGTCCGATAAATCTTTGTCCAAAGCCCCATTGCTCTAACATGGTAAAGATATATGGCCAAGAGACAGAGTCGAAGGCCTTTTGTAGGTCCAACAACAGGAGCATACCAGACTGTTTCGGACTTCCTTCCCAATTAGTTTGAAGGATGGAAATCAAGTCTATGGCCCTCCTTATTTGGTCTGGGCCTTGTCTGCCCGGGATGAAACCCACTTGTTCCTTATTGATATATGTATTGATGAAGAAAGCCATGCGATTAGCAAGAATCTTCGTCAGAATTTTGAGGTCACAATTTATAAGTGATATAGGGCGATAGTTTCCAACATCTTCCGGATTCTTATCTGGTTTAGGGATCACTGCAATGTATGCAGTATTAAGTTGTGGATCAAGTGGGTTCCCCCGTGTTTTAAAGTTGAAGAAGTGTGTTAGATGTGTGGCTAAGGTGTTGGGAAAGGTTTTGTAATAAATGTTGGACAGGCCGTCCGGGCCAGGGGCTGAGCCGTTTTTTAGTGATTTTATTACACCAAGAACCTCTCCCTCTGTGAAGGGGGCTTCAAGGCTGTCTCTATGTTCCGCAAAAAGCAAAGGAAGAGAGAGACCGCCCAGAAAGGCATCTAGAGTGATAACCTGCGAAGGAGATTTTGGCGAGTAAAGCTCATTATAGGAAGCCTGAAAGGACTCTAAGATTTTGGAGGGATCAGCCGTGGTACCCTGATCTGGAATCTTTATTTTTGGTATAGTGTGTGATTTGATTCGTGGAGTAAGTTTGGCGGCCAGCATAGAGCCCACCCTGTCCCCTTGGGTATAAAATTTGTGTTTGTTCCAGCGAATTTGTTTTTCCGCCTTAGCAGTGAGAGCCAGGTTGAGCTCCAGTCTGGCCTTGTCTAACTGAGACATCGAAGAGGGAGAGGGGTTGGCTTTGTGAAGTATCTGCAGTTTGGAGAATTCAGATTCTAGGAACTTAATGTCGCTCTCTCTTTCCCTCTTGTGTTGAGAAGCTAGTCTGATTAGCTCCCCTCTAATGAAGGCTTTATGGATTGCCCATAATACTTCGGGTGATGTGCCCTCAGTTTTGTTTAGGAGGAAATATTCTTTTAAGGATTTGTTCAGCATAGTGACGTGGATTGGGTCTGTGAGAATGGATTTGTTTAGTCTCTATTGTCCCCTACCTGATCTGCGGTTGTGTGCGAGTATGTCCATGACAACCAATGAGTGATCTGACAAAACAGCGTCTTTGATATGGGACTTTATGATCAATGGGACGGATTGTGTTTGAATGAGGAGGTGATCAATCCTAGCATAGGAGTTATGTGGGTGGGAGAAGTGGGTATAGTCCCTCTTAGTGGGGTTCAGTTCCCGCCAGGCATCCGCTAGCCCATGGGCATGAATGAGTCTAGCTATTTTGAGACTTTGTTTAGTAGGGCGGGTAAGACGCTCTGCTGGAGGCTTGGATTTGTCCAGCCCTTGGTCAAAGGTGGTGTTTGAGTCACCACCAAAAATCACTGTACCTTCTAGTGCCGGGGAGAGGACGCTCAGAAGGTTCTGAAAAAAATGAGCTTGGCCCTTGTTAGGGGTGTAGTAGGAAACTAGGGAGTAGATCTGTCCGCCTATTTCACCCTTAACTAAAAGAAACCTCCCGTTTGGGTCTTTAATGTCTGCAATCCAGCTAAAGTTGCAAGTTTTGGCAAAAGCTATGGCTACCCCCTTAGACTTATTTTCTGCACTGGCCAGATAAAAATTTGGATAATGGGAGTGGAGGAACTTAGGACAATATTTAGCCGGGAAATGAGTTTCCTGCATTAGAACGATATCCAATTTAGAAGATTTATAGAAGTTAAAAATTTTCCGTCTTTTGACGGGGGAATTTAGTCCCTGAACATTGTGGGTGACAACCCTTAAAGTGTCTGGTGAGAGATCAGCCATGAGACCAGAGAAAGTGAGTGCTGCAGAATCCTCCGTCACTTACCATTTCCGCGACCATCAGGAGCCACGCTGTTAGTAGATGCGGTGCCTTGTCCACGCTAGAAGCCCCCGGTCGAGGGGATAAACCTCTGTAGTGGACTGAAATGAGAAAGACCTTTGAGTGATCTTCTGTGTATTGGGGAAGGAAGGGAGGATAGAGGAAAGACAAGAAAAAGAAAGAGAAGAGAAGATAAGAAAGAAACGGGAGAGTTCCCTCCCCCCCGTGGGACCGTGGAGCCCAGGGAGGAGGGAGAACCACTCCCATCGTCTCACCATAACATGTGAGAAAAATCAAAATCAATAATCCAACCATAGTTGGACTTCCTATCCCCCAGTACCCCGTGGGAGACTAAGGGATAGGTGGAGGCACATGCATTCCGCCCCAAATCAGGGCGCCCTATGACCTGTATTGGATGTTAAAGTGACGCTAAAGTCAAGGCAGCAAAAACAGGTTATAATAATTGAAACAAAAAATGTGAGTTTTCCGAACCCTAACTGTACCCATCTTGAGCTCTCCGTTATCCAATTCTCTACAGTGCAGAGAGTGGAGGTGGAGCAGTGGGGAACCGAGCTTGAACATTAGAATAATCATCCAAACAGAAAAATGGAAGAAAAATTTTCAAGCTAGGAAAATTTGAAAATTTTCTATTGTCCACTGCCAGAGGAGGCACATCAGCGGGTGAAAAAGTACTCCCAAGAAGTGGGATAGAGTCAGATCTTCTATCAGGAAATCAGTCAATAGCGATAGAAGTTGACATCCGGAGATACATAAAGTGAAGAGGTCGTGTGGTCATGGTGGGCCATGGTGGGAGGATCTTCTGGACTTATTCTTGGACCACAGAGGGTTTGGGGAGCCAGCCGGAGGGGGACGTTTGTTGGAGCCAGAGGAGGGGGGGGATGCTTCCGTATCCATTTCTTGCGAGATTATCTTCAGGTTGAGCAGTAGCTTCTCTCCCGTTATAAAGTTGGAGAAGGAGTGGTTCTGTCCCTTGTGAGTAAATTTGACCGCAAATGGAAAGGCCTATTTGTACTTGATTTCCTTCTGAGCCATTGCAGATAGCAGGGGTTTCAGCATTCTTCTGCACTGTATGGTGGAGCATAAATGGAAGCCATCGGGCCTGCCGGGGAGAAGGCCTGCTCTCCAAACGTGCGGCTGAGAAGGAACTCTGTGGAGGCCGGCGAGGGGGTCTCAACCTGCCCTCCTGCATTGTGTGGGCCGGGGGTGATGTGGAGAAGGGCTGGAGACAGCACTTGCCTGTGTTCCAGGATGCTTCTTTAGATGAAGCATGGTGTTGTGCAGCAGCAGCGGGCGCTGCGGCAATCTTGATACACCCAGCACGGGCGGAGGCAGCAAATTCTCCTGACCCCGGATCCCAGCATATGGGGTTGTTCTCCGGTGCTTGGGGGTTCTTTTGAGCCGTTTTTAGGGCTGTCAAGCGGGTCGGAAAGGCTCGCTGGGCGCGTCTGAGATGGTGAGGTGCGGAGCTCCAGGCTCAGGCGGCCATCTCGGAACTCTTGCGCATGCGCACTCCGTGCAGCAGAAATTTTTTGTAACCTTGGCCAGATCTGTACCTTGCCACAATTCTGTCTCTGAGCTCTTCAGGCAGTTCCTTTGACCTCATGATTCTCATTTGCTCTGACATGCACTGTGAGTTTTAAGGTCTTATATAGACAGGTGTGTGGCTTTCCTAATCAAGTCCAATCAGTATAATCAAACACAGTTGGACTCAAATGAAGATGTAGAACCATCTCAAGGATGATCAGAAGAAATGGACAGCACCTGAGTTAAATATATGAGTGTCACAGCAAAGGGTCTGAATACTTAGCACCATGTGATATTTCAGTTTTTCTTTTTTAATAAATCTGCAAAAATGTCAACAATTCTGTGTTTTTTCTGTCAATATGGGGTGCTGTGTGTACATTAATGAGGAAAAAAATGAACTTAAATGATTTTAGCAAATGGCTGCAATATAACAAAGAGTGAAAAATGTAAGGGGGTCTGAATACTTTCCGTCCTCACTGTATGGGCAGGCTGGTTGTACAAAAGTCGATCTACCAACCAGCTTGTTGTGATTTTCCATAAGGATCAGTGCTGCCACCTTGATCAGTGTATTCTGACTGCAGGGAAGTCTCCCTGCTGTCAGATTACAATGACTCAGTGGGAGTGATTCAACCATCCACATCAAGTATGTGGAACAAAAAAATGTTTTCCTTTTTTTAAATTTTTTTATTTTACTATGTGTTGCTTACCTTGCCCTGTGTGCTGTCCTTTACTTTTACATTAGTGGAAGATCTCTCCTACCTTCAGATTCAGGCGTAAAGCATTTCTCTGTACAGGCTGAGCTCCAGTGACACAAACCCTTTAACTGTAGCCTGGTTGTCACTATTGGATGCTCAGCCCCACTACAGATTACATTTGAGTGTGTCTCAGTGTATGTCAGCATCATACCCCGCTCTACATATTGTGCTTATTGTGGGATGTCTAGTGCAGTGGTTCGTGGCCTCTCCCCTCTTGGGCCTCAAGCCAGCTGCAGATCACGTAACCTACCCACCAACCTACTATAGTGCCCCTAACCTCCCATAATTGCCCACAGTGAACCTCCCCCCCCCCTCCCCCCAGTGCCACCAGGCCCCTTTAGAGCTCTTATCCCGCACAGTGCCATCCAGCCTTCTAAAGTGCTGCCAAGCCCCCTAGCCTGCTGCAGAGCTTCCAAACCCCCGTAATGCACCCAAATCTTACAGTGTCACAGAGTGCATTCCAACCTCCCACAGTGCCCCCTATTCCCTAAAGTGCACTTTAGCCTCCCACAGTGCCCCTGCAAAGCCTCCAACCACTTAGTAAGACCCCAGCCCCCTCCAGAAAAAGATTACCCCACAGTTGCCACCAGCCCCCTCCAGAAATATGCATTTCAGTATATTTTTTGCATTCCTATACATTAATTGTGTGAGTATAAACTTTTTGTATTTTATTGCTGGGGTATGGAAGCATTTGGAAGGATTTACCAGGCCTTGCTCTCAATAAGGGTGAGAACCATTTGTCTAGTGCAGTGGTTCTCAACCTGGGGTCTGCACCCCCTCAGGGGTGGAATAACGATCTGACAGGGGTCACCAAATCCTGGGCTGTTCCTGAAGCCCGCACCGCTCTCCCAGTCTTTTCGCAGCCGCCCATTCAGTTCACGGCATGGCTGGGGGGCAGAGATTAGAGGTCAGCTGACTGTTGAGGAATGTGAAGTGGGAGGGGCTGGAGGAGGCCCTATCCCCTGATTTCGGCATAGGTGTCACTGCTGCGAGACACCACAAAGTCAGAGACACAGTGAGTAACACTACCTGTGATTATAGTTTCCATTAAATGTCCGCACTACATTTCTCGGATCAGCAGATGACCTTGATCAAGAGCACCTAAGTTGGCTGATCAGAACTCCCCCCAGCAATGCCACTGATCCCAACTCCCCGCCAGCACTGCCACTCATCCCATTCCCCCCACCAAGGAGTAAGAGAAGGAATAAAAATAGAGAATACATGGAAGGGAGAGGAAAAGGGGGGAGGAACAAAGAAAAAAGGGAGAGAAGGAATAAGAGAAAGAACAAGAAAGACAGCTAGAGAGAGGGATGGGGGAAAAAAATCCAGGAAACTAGAGAGAGATAAAAGGCAAAGTGGTACATCCTAAAATTTACCATAAGGGTTTTTTTTTATACTTTACGAGTGGAAGGGACACAGGGAGTGCTAAATGTCCATGGGTTAGGGGTGCAATTTACTTGTCTTGGCTTGGGTGCTGAAAACCCACGCTACGAAAAAAAAATTTCTGTTAGGGGTCCCCACAACTTTGGAAATGTTATCAAGGGGTCACAGCACTGGGAAGGTTGAGAACCACTGGTCTAGTGTATCCTTCACAGTGTGAAGATTGAGAGGGGGGGCAGTAGGCTTGCCCTTCCAAAGAAATTGCCCGCAATTCTGGCATGAGCAAATGTGAAATTGCGCAAAGGTCAGTAGGAATTGTAGTTTTAAGCCACAGAGTCACATGTCTGATTTCAAACATGCAGCCCCAGCTAGAGCACAGGTGCACAAATTTGGAAGTGAAGGATTTCACATAGATGGAGGTGAGAAGGCATAACAGGAAAATTCCCATTTGTAAATGGATTTGTGATTTGATTAATGAGCAGTTCGAATGCAGAAGGGATTATATGCAGCATTACTTTATTTGTAAGGAGATTTAAGTTCCACTTTAACAACCCATTTTCTGTTTTTCAGGGATCATAGCAGCAACCCAAGATACCTGAGAGAAAACGGATACGTCACTGCAACTGACTTTTTAAGTGCCAAGCCTCAGACATGGGGTGGACAGTTTTTCTTCTAGGAAGAAGATGTATACAAACCCAGCGACCTGAAGCCAGGCTACTTAAAAGTACATTATGTTTCACTTGTATGAGGCAAATTTCATCAAGTTCTGTGCTACAAGACTGCCCGCCTTCTCCGAAACGGGCCTCAGTGAGGATTGCATGTGCTTCTGGATTCTGGGGGGATACTGCAGCTTCAGGTAATGGTTCACTCAGCTGTGTCAGACTTGATCCTGGTTGATGTATGTTGTACCCAGAGGAGTGACAGATGATTTCTGTAATTCAACCAAACTCTGTATGTTTATTTTACATTTTATTTTGAATATTATTATTATATTATTATTATTATACAGGATTTATATAGCACCAACAGTTTGCGCAGTGCTTAACAAAATGAAGGCAGACATTACAGTTACATTACAATTTGGTACAAGAGGAATCAGAGGGCCCTGCTCATTAGAGCTTACAATCTGAAAGGGAGGGTCAATTGATAGAGTAGGGAAGGGATAGACCCTCTGTCAGGTTTTATTTATGTATCACCACAACAAAGACTTCTCACCATTTAGAGCCTCGAATACATGGGAAGTAAGAGAAGGTATCCCCAAAAAAGGGGGTTACCTCTGTTAACAGTTGTTGTCAAAGCAGCTGTAACCTCTGTGCCAAAAGCTAGAATAAAATGTTTAAGCTGAAGCCTTACTTGAGGTTTTTTTTTTTTTGCAAGTTTGCAGTTTTAAGTAACATGTACATTTCATTTTAAACACACAAAGAGCCATAGTACTTAATTACTTTTTTAGAGCCTGCTGTACGTCTGTATAGGTCACTAATTTTGGGACATGCCTTCCCTATGTGGCATTTATAGTCTATTGATGTCACTGGAGAAAGGTGGTTCTAAAGTTCTGAGCACCAGTCTGTGTTAATAACAGCCATGTAATCACTAGGAAAATTGGCCACACTGCAAAAAGAAATATTGAAAATCAACTAAATCCTGTTTAGTGTAGACTAGTTGTCATACAGACAGCTAATTCTCTAAAACTTGAGAACTCCTTTGTTAGGAAAGTAAGAAAAAAAACAGTTAACAATATTAATATAATAATAATATAGCTGGGCTAAAGAGTCCTGTATATTATATTCTCCAATCACTAAGGTGCTGCAACTCCCATAATATTCCACTGGGTGGTGGACATATACCTAATAGAGAAAACAAAACAAGAGAGCGCACATCCGCCCTAGTGTAATACCGTTTATTCAGACAGAAATAAAACTTGCAGCTAATGCACTCATATTTAAAGCGGAGTTCCAAGCTAAAATGAAAGTAGCTCTAAAACAATCGAGCACCCACCCAACCCCCCTCCCTCCCATTCAGAAAGTGCCGCACGACTTGCGCATGCACAGTAGGAAACCGGCTGTGAAGCCAGAAGGCTTCACTGCGGGTTTCCCTTAGTTGCAATGCCTGCGCCTGCACCCAAGCCGATGGACGAATCAGCTTCAGGGAGACGACATTGCGGGATTCCTCGACAAGTAAGTGTCCTTATTTTAAAAGTCAGCAGCTACATTATTTGCAGCTGCAGACTTTTACATTTTTTGTTTAAAGGCTGGAACTCCGCTTTAAAAGGTGATGAAATACCGTGTTTATAAGTGAATCCTCCTCTCCTGGACCATCTCTGTAAGATGTAAGGGAAATCTGTAACCCAAGAGACCCGATGACTGTGGTAAACTGGCAGGACACAGCTCCGGTGTTCCCACTCTACTGCGCATGCACCCGGACCAGCCAGCACCGTGCGGTGATGAAAGCAGACCGTAATACAGGGAGAGGTAGACGCTAGACATCTGCGCGCTGGGGTTGCTATGACAACGCGTTTCGGAGATGGGCCTCCTTTATCAAGTCACAGCCAGAAAGATTACAGAAGAGTATCCCTAACACTCCTTTACATTTACACAATATCTGATATTGTTTGATAAAGTTAGTGTACAGAGGACCTGTAAATCTTGCAGTCATCTTTCTTCTCTTTTTCATTTTCATCTAACATAGCTGACTGTTTTACACGTTGAACTTTATTGACTGCTGTTCATTGAAAGGGATGGTGGCAATAACACAATGCATATACTGTAAATCTGAACAAAGAGCAAAGTGTGTTTCTTTTCCATGAAATTAGCAAAAATATGTGTTTTTATTGTCTTTCAGTTCCACAACTTGTTTATGGAGGAAAATTAGATTTCTTGGTATTTGACTACCTCTCTGAAATCACTATGTCTTTACTGGCTGCTGCAAAAGCCAAGTCACCTGTAAGTAAACCCATAGTTCTGATTCTGTAATCATTAATCATTTTCCATCTTCTGAACTTTTATCATACTAGTATTTTATCCAGCCCAACAATCTTTCGATAAAATAATGTTCTAATTTGTTTGGGAGTAAGGTGGAAATTCTAGTCATTGCTGGTTTGAGATAGGCATAAGGAAACATCTCTTATACCAGGTTCAGATCATTCCCTTACCTATGTAGAAAATTCCCTTGCCTATGTAGAAAAGGGAGTCAGCCTCTGTTACATCCATCCATTAGCCATCTTCATGAGAGGAGGGTTTTCTCAGCTTTCCAGAAGCACAAGTGAAGAAGAGTAGCTGTCACATGACCCATTGCTTTTAGTGAGACATCTTTCCACATGTAGCGTGGTTAGTAAACTTCAGTGGAGTTGTAGATCCCATCACATCACATAGAACATTTACTAATTGTTTTTCAGGAAACAGCAGCTTCCACGCGCAAGCAAACAAGGTATAAACATGTGCTATGGGCCAGCATGCCACTAATTTGGATAAAGTACAAAATATTCTATGGTCAAAGCCACGTTTAACAATATCCTGCTGTATCCAGTTACAGGTCAGGAGCTCTGAATCCATGCAGTATCTATGCAGAATTGCGGCAAAGTTTCTTAATCTGTAGTTTTTATGCAGGATTGATGCATAGGTTCTGAATCTTTTTGTCGCATACACACGGGCGGACTTTTCGATGGACTAGGTCCGGTGGACTTTTCAACGGACTTTTGAATGAACGGACTTGCCTACACACGATCAACCAAAGTCCGACGGATTCGTACGTGATGAGGTATGACCGGACTAAAATAAGGAAGTTCACAGCCAGTAGCCAATAGCTGCCCTAGCGTCGGTTTTTGTCCATCGGACTAGCATACAGACGAGCGGACTTTTCGACCGGACTCGAGTCCGTCAGAAAGATTTGAAACATGTTTCATTTCTAGGTCTGTCGAACTTTTGGGGGAAAAAAGTCCACTGGAGCCCACACAGGATCGAATTATCCGACGGAGTCTGGTCCGCCGGACCAAGTCTGCCGTAAAGTCCGCTTGTGTGTACGCGGCAAAAAAAGTCAGCTGGAGCCCACACACGATCGAATTATCCGACGGAGTCCGGTCCGCCGGACCAAGTCTGCCGTAAAGTCCGCTCGTGTGCCGCGTACACACGAGCGGACTTTACAGCAGACTATGGCGCATACACACGAGCGGACTTTACGGCAGACTTGGTCCGGCGGACCGGACTCCGTCGGATAATTCGATCGTGTGTGGGCTCCAGCGGACTTTTTTTCCCCAAAAGTTCGACGGAACTAGAAATGAAACATGTTTCAAATCTTTCCGACGTACTCGAGTCTGATCGAAAAGTCCGCTCGTCTGTATGCTAGTCCGACGGACAAAAAACTACGCTAGGGCAGCTATTGGCTACTGGCTGTGAACTTCCTTATTTTAGTCCGGTCGTACGTCATCGTGTACGAATCTGTCGGACTTTGGTTGATCGTCCGTTCATTCGAAAGTTCGTCGGAAAGTCCGTCGTTAAGTCCGTCGAAAAGTCCACCGGACCTAGTTCATCGAAAAGTCCGCCCGTGTGTACGCGGCATTACAGTAGCTATATAAGATTTCCTGGAAAGGTTCCAAGTCTATGCAGTATCTATGTAGGATTACTGTAAAGGTTCTGAGTATGCAGCGTATTTATAGAATTGCAAAAGTTGCAGTATCTGTGCAAAAGTTCAACGTCTATGCAGTATCTAGTTAGAATTGCTGCAAAACTTCTGAGTCTATACAATATCTATATAAGATTGCTGAAGCATTTAAGTCTATGCAGTAGCTATATAAATTGTCTGGAATTTTCCTAAATCCCTGTTGTATCTATAGAGGACTACTTCAAATATTCTGAATCTTTGCCGTATCTATATAGGATTGCTGTAATGGTTCTGAATCTATGCAGTATGTATACAGGAATATAAAAAAAAATGCACTACTCAATAGTGACAAACAAGCTGCAAGCTCTAGGTAAAATACACACCTCAAAACTATCAAATTAAAAAAAGGAGCTGCGCTAACAATACTGAATAAGTGAAATAATGAAAACACTTAAAATACATATAAAATCATGGTACTGAACATAGTCCAATGAACAATATAAAAAATGACTTGATAGATGAAATAAGTGAAGAAATCTCAAATGACACCACAAGGCAAGCAGTATAAGCTTGCGGCTATCAACCCAGCCAGGGCCTTTATCCTGGAAATGTGGGAATGTCAGCTCACAGCAGAGTACTTGAATGTTGCAAAACAGGATATACACCAGGACCCAGCATACCTCGACACAATGCTTAGTTGAGAAGCTTTTTATGTAAGTGCAATTCTTTATTAAAACTATTAGTGCTTTACCTGATTTACACTATGGAGACCCTTTTTTATTTCTGGGTATACGTGTCTGATGTGTGCTTATGAACATTGGAGAGATCGAGGTATACTGGGTCCTGGTGAATCCTGTTTTGCAACATTCAAGTACTCTGCTGTGAGTGGACATTTCCACACTTTCAGGATAAAGGCCCTGGCTGGGTTGATACCCGGGACTGCTGTAAAGGTGCTGAATATATGCAGTATTGATATAGGATTGCTGTAACGGTCCTGAATCTATGCAGTTTCTATATAACATGGCTGAAAGGGGTCCTAATCTATGAAGTATGTATGCAGGATTTTTGCTAAGGTTCTAAGTCTATTCATAAACTAAGAGAAAAACCGCACTAAAGAAATTATTATATTCAAAGCTAGTAGCTGCACGAATAAAACACCAATATCTGTGTAAAGTAAATCAAAATAAAACAAAAAAACGTGCGCTCATAATCATGATGAAAATGATTGACCTCCCTTCTGGCGAGGTCTTGCGAGCAAGCAGACTTAGCCCTCTGCAGGGACTGTAGGCGGATGGTCTCCGGATCCACTGATGTGCCGTGCGTCTCCGACCTGGCATAAACCAATTCGTCCACCTGAGGAGGGGTGACAAGCCCAATTGGCCAATCCCAGTGGATTCCCCGCCGTGTCCGGACTCCTGGTGTTCGGCAGTGAGACGGTCAAAGGTACTTCTTCCCCATTGGGCAGTTTCAGCAGATGGCGCCCTTTCTGGAGAACTCGATCCCGCGACACTCACGGGCCGCCGCTCTATCTTCAAGTTCTATCTGAACCATAGAACTTGAAGATAGAGCGGTGGCCCGTGAGTGTCGCGGGATCGAGTCCTCCAGAAAGGGCGCCATCTGCTGAAACTGCCCAGTGGGGAAGAAGTACCTTTGACCGTCTCACTGCCGAACACCAGGAGTCTGGACACGGCGGGGAATCCACCGGGATTGGTCAATTGGGCTTGTCACCCCTCCTCAGGTGGACGAATTGGTTTATGCCAGGTCGGAGACGCACGGCACATCAGTGGATCCGGAGACCATCCGCTTACAGTCCCTGCAGAGGGCTAAGTCTGCTTGCTCGCAAGACCTCGCCAGAAGGGAGGTCCACCATTGAGGGTAAGGGTCCACCTTTTAATATTATTGGATTCCATGGGAGTTTGTGTCTACATGCCCCCTTTATCTCCATTTATTGGTTTGGTGTCTGATCTGATGGATCGTGGATATCTCCCTATACCCTTATGAAGCAGCTATTCATCTATGGGACTTTTTTCTTTTATTAACCACTTTATGGACAACTCCTTTTCTGTCTCTCCTAAGTCTATTCAGCATATCTATAGGATTCCTGAAAAAATACTGAATGTATACAGTATCATTGTAGGATTTCTGCGGAAGCTCTGAGTCTATGCATTATCTATGTAGGATTGCTGCGGAAGTTCTGAGCAATAGGTTTCATTATTTACTTTAAAACATTGGTATGATTTACACACACTGTTTAATTTACATTGTTTCTTATATTTATGTATGGGGATGATGACACTATCATTATTTTAATAATAAAAAATCTACGTAACTTTTTCCTAATCAATATACAGCTGTCACATGACCCAGATCTTTCCCAGGTTGTCTGCAGGGAAACATAAGGAGGAGGAACTTCTAGTCCTCTGCTGCTGGTCAAGTGTTATACAAAAAAAAAAAACAGCCTTTGGAATACAGAGTAAAAATGTATCAATAAACTGTTTGGAATTGGCATACAAATATATATTTGAAATCAAATCTTTATTAATATTATGGAAAAAACATGATGTGGGCGGATTTCTGCCAGTCACAGGCTGTGTCACGCCCTCCAGCCTGTTTTTGAATAAGAGGGAGGTGATTCCTCCATTAATCTACATGTAATATCCCCCCCCCCATTGTGTTTAGCTAGTTAGTGGGCATGAGGGAGGGATTGGGCTGTCACCTACCACTGTGTATACCCCCACATGTGTGACTATATAGTCATATGGGCTGCTCAGATGTGATAGAGAATAAATGCTCAGCATAGAAACTCACTGAAAACTGAGCATATGTATAGTTACCGCCACAGTTGCAAAATCCCTAGCTGAATTGGGGACATGAACAGAAGGTGTAGATAGAGAGCAGCAGGATCAACCAGGTTTTTGTGCAGAATACAGAAAACGAGTTAGTATGAACAGCATGTAGTACACCATTTATTGATAGTTTTTTATGGTGTGGGTTTAGTGAAACTTTATTTTTATTTTTTTATTTTTTAAATTTAATCCAAGAGACAAGACCCACGGGGTCAACATAATGAAGATACAGAAGCAAAACGTATTACATGGGCATATGTGGTGCTACACCTCATAACAGTTTGTAATATTACAGGAGAGGAGAGATTAATGATGTAGATTCAATTGATTTCCTGATTGTATAGTAGGTCAAATCTTCTTGATATATAGTTCTACTAGGCATAATGTGCACTCCCTTACCCTATGAGAGCGTGTTTGTATGTGTGGTGAGAAAATACAGTGCTATTCTGTGAGCCTCGTCCCTTACAGTTGTCCTTTTATCTGAAGTACTTAGAGTAGAAAGAAATAGCATAGACAGTAGGTGGGGGGAAAGGATGTTTGGGGGTTGTTTGGGGGTTCTAAGTAATTTTCTAGCAAAAAAATACAGATTTTAACTTAAAAATAACAACGTAAGCAACAAGTGTCAAAAATAGGCTTGGTCCAGAAGTGGTTAGCCAATTCCCGTCCACCATATAACAGAATGACGTGCGCAAAGTGGTTAAGTTATCCTGACTGGATGTCATATGATGTCCAGCAGGATAAGCCATGCTCCTGCACCTGTGCAGCGCGGCGATCATTGGTGGGGTGTGTTAGTCTGACACACCGCATGACCGATCTCGGTAAAAAGCCTCTGATGTAAGCTCTTTGCCATGTGATCAGCTGTGTCCAATCACAGCTGATCACAGCGTAAACAGGAAGAGCTGTGTATCGGCTTTTCCTCCACTCGCGCTGACAGATCCGAGTAGAGGAGAGCTGATCGGCATCCCTAGCGCAGCCCCCTCAAGGGTGCCCACTAGGGATGCCCACCCAGGACCACCAGGGTTGCCAATGGGTGCCCATTAGAGGTGGCAATCAGTGCCCATCAGTAATGCCTGCAAGTGTCGCCTCATCAGTGCTGCCTATCAGAACCATCTATCAGTGCCCATCAGTGCCACCTATAAGTGCCCATCAGCGCGGCCTTTTAGTGCCTATCAGTGTCGCTTATCAGTGCCCATCAGTGCCGCCTATCAATGCCCATCAGTGCTGCATATCAGTGGCCATCAGTGCTGCATATTAGTACCTCATCATCAATGCCACCTCATCAGTGCCCATCAATGCAGACTCATCAGGGCCCATCAGTGAAGTGAAACTTACTTATTTACAAAATTTTATAACAGAAACAAAAAATTACTTTTTTTTTTTTTAAACTTTTTGGTATTTTTTTATTTGTTTAGCGAAAAATAAAAACCCCAGTGGTCATCAAATACCACCAAAAGAAAGCTCTATTTGTGGGAACAAAATGATAAAAAGTTTGGGTACAGTGTTGCATGACCGCGCAATTGTCATTTTAAATGCAACAGCGCTGAAAGCTGAAAATTGGCCTGGGCAGGAAGGGGAGAAATTGCCCTGTATTGAAGTGGTTAATTTACTTAGGAAGTGGACAGATATTTTTTTGTTAAGATTCAGGATGGGCAAAACATCTTCCAGGAATTTTGTATTAGTTTGGTCCGATTGATGAAAACACCCACTCTAAAGACACCTCATCCCAAAAAACATTAAGTAAAAAAAAAAGGCAGGAGAATAGGGGATGGGGGGATTTTTGCGGTGTCTAGCATAAATTTATACACTTGACTTATTGTAAGTAAAAAATATAGTTTTTATTAACATATTCATTTTAAAAGAAAACACCAAAAATCCAAACTCTTGAGTTAGCAATAAAACATTTATATATCAAAAAGTCACGCTAAAAACTAGAGGTGACAAACAAATGCCTAAAAAACTTCATAAAGATATGAAGGTGAATAGTGATCATTAGGTAGATGAGTTTCATAAGAGTGCTGAGCAATGTAAATACACACTTTAAAAATAAATGCTGTTGATTGAATGGGACACAGAAAACATTGACTATGTCCGTATGAAAAGATCAATATTGCATGACCCAATCGGTTACAAGTGAATATCTCAAATAACTGTAGGGATAATAATGTGACAAATCTGTGACTAAAAAACTGAACCGTGATGAATAAAGAAAAAAATATAAATGAATAAAAAAAATAAAAATACAATAAACCCAAAATAAGTCCGTGACTCAACAAAAACAATAATAATGGAAGTCCATCCGTGCTGGATTGATATGCAAAGAAAATAACTTGTCTCCCAGTGCTCTGTGAAATAATGTAACAAAATCTTGCTGTGGTAAAAATTAGAGTGCGTAGACAGACCTCCACCTCTTGGAAAAATTGCTGCCTCTTACCAGACAAAAATGGTCTCTTAATTACAGGAGACCCAGGGAGCGGATGGCTGCAACCCCAGCCAGGAATTTTAAAGGCAGGCACTCAGCGTCCAGATCCAGGGACTCTCTCCCACCAGCCTCCGCAAATAAGGAAATGTCACCATGCAAAAAACAAAAGTGCTCCACATAGCATAAAACCAGCGTTTTATTGAATATAAAAATTAAAGGTTGCACTTACAGAAGTATAGAAGTTAAACACGTAAGAAAAAGCCGGCCGGCTTCAAAGTAACCCGTGTCTTCTGGGTATATGGATCGCGGTGTCGTTGGGACGTAGCTCCTCCTCCCTACGCCGTTTCGTCACAACAGGACGCGATCCATATACCCGGAAGACACGGGTTACTTTGAAGCCGGCCGGCTTTTTCTTACGTGTTTAACTTCTATACTTCTGTAAGTGCAACCTTTAATTTTTATATTCAATAAAACGCTGGTTTTATGCTATGTGGAGCACTTTTGTTTTTTGCATGGTGACATTTCCTTATTTGCGGAGGCTGGTGGGAGAGAGTCCCTGGATCTGGACGCTGAGTGCCTGCCTTTAAAATCCCTGGCTGGGGTTGCAGCCATCCGCTCCCTGGGTCTCCTGTAATTAAGAGACCATTTTTGTCTGGTAAGAGGCAGCAATTTTTCCAAGAGGTGGAGGTCTGTCTACGCACTCTAATTTTTACCACAGCAAGATTTTGTTACATTATTTCACAGAGCACTGGGAGACAAGTTATTTTCTTTGCATATCAATCCAGCACGGATGGACTTCCATTATTATTGTTTTTGTTGAGTCACGGACTTATTTTGGGTTTATTGTATTTTTATTTTTTTTTTTTTTTGTATTCATTTATATTTTTTTCTTTATTCATCACGGTTCAGTTTTTTAGTCACAGATTTGTCACATTATTATCCCTACAGTTATTTGAGATATTCACTTGTCACCGATTGGGTCATGCAATATTGATCTTTTCATACGGACATAGTCAATGTTTTCTGTGTCCCATTCAATCAACAGCATTTATTTTTAAAGTGTGTATTTACATTGCTCAGCACTCTTATGAAACTCATCTACCTAATGATCACTATTCACCTTCATATCTTTATGAAGTTTTTTAGGCATTTGTTTGTCACCTCTAGTTTTTAGCGCAACTTTTTGATATATATATGATTTATGGTTTACTACTTTTTAGTCGCTGCTTATATATATTAGTGTAAGCGCAATTTTTGTTTTTACCTTTCTAGATTCAGCAATAAAACATTATATACACTTGGTGGTCATCGTCTTATAAAGGTGGGTTATAAATCGCAGCAAGAAATATTGCACATTAGCCCGACATGTTTCGCTATTTTAGCTTCCTCAGGGGATGTGCAAGAGATTTATTAAATTGAGACCACTAAATAAACAGAAAAAAACAAAGTTACAACAATAGTTTAAGGATCACTGTAAAAATTCTGCACATACAGCGTATCAATGTTGATTATAAACCCAGTTGCCTATAAATGTCAGACACTTCCCCCATGCAATGGTTGCACCTTTTAAACTGCCTGGCCGGTCCCCTGACTTAGTCCCAGATACATCGAATCCGAGGGGGTCAATATGGCAAGGTCATAGAGGGCCAATAGGGAAACACTAAGGAATATTAGGGTTGTCATAAAATTAAGTCTTAGATTGAATATGTTTAAATATAAGGTTTATGAGGGGAAGTAGAGTGGGATGGAAAGTGAAGGACTGGGGGGGGGGGAAAGGGGAGGGGCGGATGGAGGGAGAAGAAAGAACTATAGGGAGGAAAAAAGGAGAGGGGAGAGGGGAGGGGGGGAAGGGGGGGGAGGAAAGGGGAAGGGAGAAGCCATTAGCCGACACATTGGCACGTATCACGACTTTAATCCGGAGTTTATTGAATTTTTTGCGCTTGAACACATTCCCCCGGATGCTCGAGGGGGAAGTGTGGACCGCATGTTGCTACAACTAGAGGCTCGGTGGATTTACAATCTGAAAGCCACCTGCTTCCCTGGCTTCAATGAAAACTTGAGCTTTAAATCCTTCCTGTAAATTTCTTTGTCCATGACTGATCTTTCTCTCATCTCCCCCACTGGATAGTGTTGTCATGCACCCTAGTTCTGCTTTCACTCTAGGCCTGCTGTTTATCCTATTTTCCCCCAATAACGAGAGGACCATTTGTCAGACAGTCCCTCTTCCCAGTTTTAGATAGATGCTCCCTCTCCCCCTGCTTCCCCCCCTCCTTTCCCCATCTGCCCCTCCTTCCCTTCCCCCACACATAAATATTATTAATAATAATACCATTATTATTTTTTCCAGAATGTGATTGTTTTTACAGTATTTGGACTGTGCTATGTATATGCATTTTTTCTTAAGACATTGTATTTACAATTTGTGTTTTGACCTATATTCAATTGTATACATTTAATCTCAAGGCTATGACAAAATTGACATACTTTCTTATAATTGAATGTGATTTTCATTAAGGATATAATATTTATGTAAATGGGCTCAGTTGCTTATCTGACACTTTATTTACTGGGGTCTTATGTAGTCATATCCCTTTATCCGCATGCACATTTCTAGCCCCCTATATAAAACGAGCCTTGTCATCTAGCCCTTGGCCCATGCCCTCATGCGTCCTGCCCCTGGGAGTCTGCTCTGGCAGGTCATACGGACGCCCAGGGCCTGCACCTTTCATCTCCGAGCAGGCCCATTTCCACGCCTGGCACCACCAGGTAGTTTTCAAAGGAGATCCCACAGTGGCTTAGCCATTTGGGGGTTTTTTTACTCCCCTCGGGAACATTACTGCTTGCCGTGACGTCTCGGGGATTGGATTGGAGGGCTCTGTGCGGGTCCCTGCTTTCTGGACGTGCGGGAGCCCTCCCCTCTCCCCGGGGCTCCATGGGTAATGTAGTTTAGACGCCTGCGCATGCGTCATTGCGTCCGCCTCGAGCCGGCGACATCACACGCCAGCTCGTTGGAGGGCCAATATATACCAGCGCGTCAGGCTGTCAGATCAGCCTGAGCCGGAGGGCAACACTGTTGTTGTGACCAGCAAGCTGCAAGGTAGGATGATACATTCGTGGACACATCTTCTCCTTTCCCATTCATATTGTAAATTATTATGAAACTCTGCATGAATCTGTCCTTACGTGGGAACTTTCAGCTCAGACTATCATTCACTATGTGTGGTACTTATACCAATCTCTGGGTGTCAGGTACTGTCAAGCCGGCCACTAGAAAATGAGTTGTCTTATGCTAGAGCACTCTTATGTGGTGAGCTGTGCCCCCTGTCACTTGTAATGCTCTCTATCACACCTATTTTTCTATTTGTGAATTGAGCAGTCAGCTATTTCGGTCAGCTGGCTGAATTTCCCTATGCTTCCACCTGTTTGTCACAGGGAAAATATTGAAGCCATTTAAGTTGAAGTGAATGAACAACCCAAATAACTTAGACAACTGTCCGCACTTCTACTTCATTTTAACAAATCTGTCACTCTTCTGTTTCCTTTAAAATTAATAGAAATCTCAAAGATAAATTCTTTACCATCATCATTATTTTCCAGTCTGCCTTTGCAGCTAAACCTACATAAGATCTGACCAAAATTCTTCAATCGCCAGTGTCTCCCATGGATACTTAGATAATTGAATCAATATAGAACCTAGCGTGAGTATAAAACTATATAAAACTATACATTATTATAATGAGACACACACATTCCCCTCCCCCCCTCTCCCACCATCTTTTCCAACTTCTCCCTTCCAGTTCTCTCCCCTTCACTTCTCCCTTCCCCTCCCCCCCCTCCTCCCCTCCCCCTCTCCTTTTTTCCTCCCTATAGTTCTTTCTTCTCCCTCCATCCGCCCCTCCCCTTTTTCCCCCCCAGTCCTTCACTTTTCATCCCACTCTACTTCCCCTCATAAACCTTATATTTAAACATATTCAATCTAAGACTTAATCTTATGGCAACCCTAATATTCCTTAGTGTTTCCCTATTGGCCCTCTATGACCTTGCCATATTAACCCCCTCGGATTCGATGTATCTGGGACTAAGCCAGGGGACCGGCCAGGCAGTTTAAAAGGTGCAACCATTGCATGGGGGAAGTGTCTGACATTTATAGGCAACTGGGTTTATAATCAACATTGATACGCTGTATGTGCAGAATTTTTACAGTGATCCTTAAACTATTGTTATAACTTTGTTTTTTTCTGTTTATTTAGTGGTCTCAATTTAATAAATCTCTTGCACATCCCCTGAGGAAGCTAAAATAGCGAAACATGTCGTGGCTAATGTGCAATATTTCTTGCTGTGATTTATAACCCACCTTTATAAGACGATGACCACCAAGTGTATATAATGTTTTATTGCTAACTCAAGAGTTTGGATTTTTGGTGTTTTCTTTTAAAATGAATACGTTAATAAAAACTATATTTTTTACTTACAATAAGTCAAGTGTATAAATTTATGCTAGACACCGCAAAAATCCCCCCATCCCCTATTCTCCTGCCTTTTTTTTTTACTTAATCTTCCAGGAATATTGATGAACTACCAATGTATTAAAGTATTATACTTCTCGACTCTACCATACAGTGGATATCAAAAGTCTACACACCCCTGGTAAAATGTCAGGTTTCTGTGATGTAAAAAATGAGACAAAGCTCAATCATTTCAGAACTTTTTCCACCTTTAATGTGATCTATAAACTGTACAACTCAATTGAACAACCAACTGAAATCTTTTAGGTGGAGGAAAGTAAAAAAAAAAAAAAAAACATTAAATAATATGGTTGCATAAGTGTGCACAACCTTAAACTAATACTTTGATTTTATTACAGCACTCAGTCTTTTTGGGTATGAGTCTATCATCATGGCACATCTTGACTTGGCAATATTTGCCCATTCTTCTTTGCAAAAACACTCCAAATCTGTTAGATTGCGATGGCATCTCCTGTGCACAGCCCTCATCAGATCACCCCACAGATTTTCAATGGGATTCAGGTCTGGGCTCTGGCTGGGCCATTCCAAAACTTTAACCTTCTTCTGGTGAAGCCATTCCTTTGTTGATTTAGATGTAGTTCTAAGATGAAGTTCCTCTTCATGTTCAGCTTTCTAGCAGAAACCTGAAGATTTTATGCCAATATTGACTGGTATTTGGAACTGTTCATAATTCCCTCTACCTTGACCTAGGCCCCTGTTCCAGCTAAAGAAAAACAGCCCCAAAGCATGATGCTGCCACTACCATGCTTAACTGTGGGTATGGTGTTCTTTTGGTGATGTGCAGTGTTGTTTTTGCACCAAACATATATTTTGAAATAATGGCCAAAAAGTTCAACCTTGGTTTCATCAGACCAGAACACATTTTCCCACATGTTTTTGGGAGACTTCAGATGTGTTTTTGCAAAATTTAGCAGGGCTTTGATGTTTTTATACATAAGAAAAGGCTTCCATCTTGGCACTCTACCCATAGCCCAGACATTTGAAGAATACAGAAGATTGTTGTCACATGTACCACACAGCCAGTACTTGCCAGATATTCCTGCTCCTTTAATGTTGCTCTGGGCTTCTTGGTAGCCTCCCTGACCAGTTTTCTTCTCATCTTTTCATCAATTTTGGAGGGACGTCCAGTTCTTGGTAATGTCACTGTTGTGACAAATTTTCTTCATTTTTTTCAATGGTATATCTAATGCCTTGGAAATTCTTTTGTACCCTTCTCCTGACTGATAACTTTTAACAGTGAGAAAATGTCAGGAAAGACCTACTAGAACAGCTGTACTTTATTTGAGGTTATCATAGGCACTTTATATGATGGCAGGTGTGTACTGACTCCTATTTAACATGAGTTTGAATGGGATTGCTTAATTATGAACACAGCTACATCCCCAGTTATAAGAAGGTGTGCACACTTATGCAAACACATTATTTTATTTTTTATTTTTACTTCCCTCTACCTAAAAGATTTAATTTTGTTTTTCAATTGAGTTGTACAGTTTATAGGTCACATTAAAGGTGGAAACAGTTCTGAAATCATTTATCTGTGGCTCATTTTTTTACATCACAGAAACCTGACATTTTACCAGGGGTGTGTAGACTTTTTATATCCACTGTATATGATACTCCAATGCTGGCCATACACTGGGCAATATAAACCAAAGAAATGGGATCTTTTGTGGGCTCATGTACCTTCAGCTCCAAACACCAACCCCCCCCGCCCACCCCAAAAAAAAAGGCTGGCGGAGATGAATGGAATGCAGCTAAGAGTAGTGTTTGGGTGACCGCTTTAATGATCAGTTTCACTTATTACACTTTAAAAAGTAGCAAATATTTGATCATCCTTATATGTTTTTCTTATTGTACCAATTTGCAGCTATCTCAATAAAAATGTTGTTTTCTTTTACATTTTCAGAATTTAGGATTCACTCCAGACTTTGTGCATACGGCTATGGCACCATATCTTAAAGATATTCATAAATCAGGTACTTTTTTTGGCTTCCTTTTGTTTGGTATTTTAATTCAGCATTGGTCTAAAGAATATAAATGCTGTATAATTACGTGATGAAGTGTACAAAGAAAACCTTCCAGCAACACACCTTACTATTTATTTTTAGTAAACATTCCCCACACAGCTGGCTTCCTGTTCTATAGATCATTATCTGATTGTCATCTCATCCAGGAAATTCCACAGGACAATCCTGAAGTGTATTTTAATTAGCAGACCCCTTGCAGATGCCTCTGGCTGGCCAATGTTCTTTCATCTGCAATTTTATCACTGACTGTAGCATCTGCCAGTTCTCCCTACTACTCCTTTTTCTACCAACATGTATGCCTGATCTTTTTGTAAAAAAGACATGTTCGCAGTTGTGTAAGCTGATCTGACCACCCTCAGAGCTGAACTTCACGCAAAAGTCTAACTACACACATATATTATATATATTATTTATTTATTTATTTATTTATTTCAGGTACTTATATAGCGCCGTGAATTTACGCAGCGCTTTACATATACATTGTACATTCACATCAGTCCCTACCCTCAAGGAGCTTACAATCTAAGGTCCCTAACTCCCATTCATACATACTAGGGACAATTTTAGACAGGATCCAATTAACCTACCAGCATGTCTTTGGAGTGTGGGAGGAAACCGGAGTACCCGGAGGAAACCCACGCAGGCACAGGGAGAACATGCAAACTCCAGGCAGGTAGTGTCGTGATTGGGATTCGAACCAGCGACCCTTCTTACTGCTAGGCGAAAGTGCTACCCACTGCACCACTGTGCCGCCACTGTATATATACACACACACACACGTTTTGTAAATTTGCCCACTTACAAAGAAATGAAGGGTCTATAAAGGGTCTATAATTTTTATCATATGTGTATTTTAAATGATAAAGACAGGATATCAACCAAAAATGCAGTTCAGTGAGTAAAATAAGTGTTTGATCCTTAAGCAAAACATGACTTGGTACTTGGTGGAGAAACTCTTGTTGGCAAGCACAGAGGTAGGATGTTTCTTGTAGTTGGTGACCAGGTTTGCACACATCTCAGGAGGGATTTTATCTCACTCTTCTTTACAGATCTTCTCTAAATCCTTAGGGTTTCTTGGCTGTCGCTTGTCAACTTGTTTCAGCTCCCTCCATACATTTTCTATAGGATTAAGGTCTGGAGACTGGCTAGGCCACTCCATGACGTTAATGTGCTTCTTCCTGAGCCACTCCTTTATTGGCTTGGTGGTATTCTATTGGTCATGGTCATGCTGGAAGACCCATCCACGACCCATCTTCAGTGTTCTGGCTGAGGGAAGAAGGATCTCATTCAAGATTTTACAATACATGGCCCGATCCATTGGCCCCTCAACATGGCAAAGTCGGTCTGTACCTTTAGCAGAGAAACAGCCCCAAAGCATAATGTTTGCACCTCTGTGCTTGACTGTAGGGATGGTGTTCTTAGGGTCATAGTCAGCATTTTTCTTTATCAAACAAGTTAATGCCAAAGAGCTCAATTTTGATGTCTGATGTTTGCCAATGAACATCTAAATGATTCAGAGCAGGATTGGGAGAAAGTGCTGTGGTCAGATGAGTCCAAAATTGAGCTCTTTGGCATTAACTCGACTTGCCGTGTTTGGAGGAAGAAAAATGCTGACTATGACCCTAAGAACACCATCCCTACCGCCAAGCACGGAGGTGGAAACATTAGGCTTTGGGGCTGTTTCCCTAATAAAGGTACAGGCCGACTTTGCCGCATTGAGGGGCCAATGGATGGGGCCACGTATTATAAAATCTTGGATGAGAACCACCTTCCCTTAGCACGAACACTGAAGATGATCTGAGGGGAAGCTCTGAAATGAGGGGAAGCTCTGCTGATTTTATCATCCAATCATGTGCAAGCAAAAATGCTGTTTTTTTATTTTCCTTGCATGTCCCCCTCAGATCTACTTGGAAGCGACTGCATGTCCAAGTACACTTGTAGTGCAAAGTGGATTTGCCCTTAGTAAATACCCCCCCAAGGTTGAACTTTTTTTTCTTCTTAACAATCAAAGGTGCTTTATTGTTGTCATAACGGGTAAGAGAGAGCATACAAATTGACGTAGAAAAAAACAATACAAAATTAATGAATTACTTACTAAACATTTATTGCAAATAGCAGGATATTTAGAAGGGGAAAAAAGACTCATAGGTAGTATACAACACCCCCTCCCTCCAAAAAAAATTTAGTTAGTGGTCCAAGGTGCCCATACTTTGTCATATTTCCTCTGACAACCCCTGTTTATATAAGTTATTCTATACATGGGCAGGGTAGTGTCTATCAAAGCTTCCCAGGAGGAAAGAGAAGGGGGTGAAAGTGAGATCCATTTCAGGAAAATCTCTTTTTTAGCATAAAACACGAGATAGGATACCAACAGTTTTAAATGATGGGAGTGCTGCGAATCATCATGAACCCCTAATAGTGCCAACTCAGGCGTAACTGGGAGGGACAACTGCAGCCTAAGATTTATTTCTCTGAAAACCTCTGACCAAAATGATATTATAATCGGGCATTCCCAGAACATATGGAAGAACGTCCCCACCTGTGTCCTACACTTAGGGCATAAGGGATCCCGATCTGGGAAAATACAATGCAGTTTCTGAGGATTGTAGTAAATTCTATGCAGGAATTTTACCTGAATAAGCTTATCCCTAGAGGAGATGACTAACTTAGGACCGTGCTCTAAACAGTCATCGCAGTCCTCTCTGTCCAGTGATGGTATGTCTCTATGCCACACCTCCCACAGCCCATCCATCTTAGGGGAGTCAGTGCCCACAAGTGCAGTATATAAGGTTGATAAAAGCATGTCTAAATCCCGGGGGACACAAGTTCCTCAATAGGATCAGCCTGGAGGAGTGGCGGCTGGGAAAACTGTGCTCTAGCAGCATTTGGCAGCTGTAGGTCCCGAAACCGCATCCACTGGGGTAAATTTGTGAAATAGGTCATTAATCGGAAGTAAGACACCCTGAGACATAACATCCCCCAGGGTGATGACACCACGGTTGGCCCAGACCTGAGGATCCGGCAGGGTGCGGAACTGTGGCAAACTGGGATTACCCCAAAGTGGGTGGGCCGGAGACCACAGGTTGGGACGCACAAATCTCCGTCTAGCAGCCACCCACACCCTCCAAGTAGGCCACGTTGGACCAGGGACCTCCGTGTATGCCCTCGGGCCCCTATATACAAAAATTCTGTAGGTCAACCAGGGAGCCTAAGCTAACTGCCTCCAAACAGGTGGCCACATTTGACCTAGAGCCCATAAACCACCACTGGACTGTCACCAGCATTGCAGCCCAGTAGTAGACCCTGAAGTTGGGCAGAGCCAATCCTCCCAGGTGGGCTGGAAGCCACAGGGTAGATCGTGCCAGTCGAGGGACCTCGCCATGCTAGAGAAAGGACCCCACACACTGTTCGATTCCTTTAAAAAATTAGACCGGGATTCATATCGGACAGTTTCGGAAGAAGTAGTTCAATTTAGGTAACAACACCATTTTAAGGAGGTTAATCTGTCCCAAAAGTTTAAGGGGGAGATTAGCCCAGGAGGCGCATTTGGCTTTCAAGGTCATCATCAGATGGAGAAGATTCTTCTCCAAATAGTTAGCAGTATTTTAGTCACTATAACTCCCAAATAGCGGAATTCATCCACCCATCGTAGAGGGGAGGAGGCAGCCGTCTTAGCAGTGTCTGCATCTATAGGGAATAGAACTGACTTAGACCAGTTTATTTTAATACCCCAGAAAGTACCAAAATTATCAAAAATACGTAGGCCAACAATGAGGGGCCAGCGTCATTGAGATACAGCAGAGCGTCATCCGCATACAAGGACAGCCGCTCTTCCAACTTTCCCAGCCGAAGGCCCATGACATCCGGAGCAGACCTGATCAAAAAGGCCAGGGGCTCCAGCGCCAGGGTAAACGGACTGGGGGAGAGCGGGTAACCCTGCCGTGTACCGCGGGACAGACTAAAAGGGGCAGAAATCCAGATAGTTGTACAGACCCACGCTCTAGGGGCACTGTATAGTAATTTAATCCCATGTATGAATTTGGGGCCAAACCCGATTCGCTGAAGAACCTCCCAGAGATACAACCATTCTACGGAATTGAAAGCCTTTTCGGTGTCTAAGGAAGCAATAACTATAGAGCCTTGATTGTCATGGGAAACAGACAGGCTTAAATAGAGTTGCCTGATGTTTATGTCGGTTCCCTTCCCCAAGATAAAACCGGTCTGGTCGACATCAACCAGGTCCTCAATTACCTGGGATAAACCAGGGCCTTCGGAAAAATCTTGGCATCCACATTTAGCAGGGATATCGGTCTATACGATGCGCAATCCTGTGGGTCCTTGCCTGGGCTTAGGAACCAACACAATCACAGCTTCCTTCATAGAGTCAGGCAGTGCCTCTAGGGAACCATAGTCTGAAAGAAGTAAGATCAATTTAGGAGTAAGAAGTTCCATAAAATTGCTGTAGAACTGAGATGGCAAGCCATCAGCCCCGGAGGCCTTACCACCCTTCAACCAACCCATGGCCAATTGAACCTCTTCCAGGGTGATATCCGCATCCAGCCTCTCTCTATCTACTGCAGCTAATGTTGGGAAAGAAATAGGCTGAAGAAAGGAGGAGAGATCGAAAGGCGAGAACCAGCCCGGGAGGAGTACAGGTCCTGGAAAAACTAGGAACCGTCAATTAATGCGGTCAGGCGCTGTGAGGATGTGGTCATCTTCGTCCCTAATACAGCTGATATGGGTGGATGGGATGTCTCCCTTAGCCAGCCAGGCCAGCAGTCTACCATTCCCCCCCCCCCCCCCCCGAATTCAAAAACCTTTTGGGCCGAGTACAGGAGAGCCTTGTCTGTCTGAGCTACTCTATGGGTGGACAACTCATGCAGAGCTTGCTGCCATGTTTTATAATGATCAACATCCGGGGGACAAACATATTCAGCCTCTAACCTAGTCACCCTCTCCTCCAGGGAAAGAGCAGCCTCCTTCCGGAGACGTGAAATTTTAGAGATGTATTCCCCCCCAGCCCATGATTTAAAGGAGTCCCATAGCACAGACAAAGAGGCAGTATCCTGGTTGTCTGTCCAATAGTTGCAAAATAAAGGCAGTCAGTGGCTCATGTAGGCGTTCATCATTTGCCCAAATTCTGGACAGTCTCCATAGCCTAGACCTAGACTCAGGGGGGACGGTCAGAGCAAGGGAGAGGCACAGTGGGGCATGGTCAGATACGCCCCTGGGAAGCACAGACACGCCCTGGACATACTGTAACGCAGTTTTGGACGCAAAGACCAGGTCTATTCTAGACAGGGTCTTATATGTAACAGAGTGACAAGTGAATTCTCTTAATTTGGGTGCATGTGTCTCCAGACATCTGTAAGGGCATAGGTGTCAGCCCATTGCCAGAAGTCAGGAGATTGACGAGCCGAGGAATGCAGGCTGTCCAGAGCCACACATGGAACCATGTTAAAATTACCCATAAAATAGATCATATCATTATCAAATTGTACCACAAGTTGCATAATATGATACAAAACCTGAACCAAGGCCAGAGGGGGGACATATACCCCCACCAGCACCAGTCTTGTCATATATGTGAGAGTAAATAATTACATATCTACCGCCTGAGTCCATTCTGACTTCAATGAGCCGAAACAAGTTTTCCTGACTAGGATGCTGACCCCGAAAGCATATTCGGAGAATGTGGTGTGGTAGTGTAAGCCCACCCACGACTTTTTGAGACATATAGTTTTGGAGCCTTTGAGATGCGTCTCCTGTAGAACACAGTTATGTGGGTTGTGTTTTTGGCGGAAACGGAACACCAAAGCTCTTTTTACCGCAAAGTTCAGGCCTCGGACATTCCAGGAGATCACTGTGAATTGAGACATGGGACCAGCCCAGCCCTCAAGGGGGAGCAGGCAAGTATACAGTACACAAGCAGATTGCATAGCAGCTCATTTTTAAAGTTTATAGACAATCTTATGTCATGAGGAGAACCATAAAGACAAAACAAAGCACCTTTAGAACCAACATACAAAAACCCAAACAGGACCCCAAACAACATCCCCTCCCACACCCCACCCCGCATCCACCACCCCAACCAAGGAATGCTTATACCCATAACTGTGTAACACCCAATGATAGGAGGCGTTGGCCAGTGGGTGTAATTCATAGTGGATTTAATCAGCTGGAAAAAAAAAGCGGAGTCTCCACTGTATTAGGATCAAATATCAATAAATGAGAAACGGGCTTCTCCTGCATGAAAGAAAAAGAAGAGGCAATTTATGAACAACAAAAACACAGTTAGATAGCACTGTTCCAGATGAGGGTACAGTTCCCCATGAGACAGGAAACAGGGGTGTGCAACCACAATAAAATTCCCAGTACAACCTTGATTGGAGAAAAAACATGACCCAGAACAATGGTAACAGAATGTTGTGCAGTTACCAGCAGAGCCACTAGAGTCCGCCAGCAGCCACAATATAGGTAAGACAGAGGAGGTCAAACTGCAGTCACAGGATTGAAAAAAAAACCCTTCCCCCTTTCCCCCCCATTACTCCGTAATCAGATTCCTGCAACACTTCCCACAGGAGAATGTGAACGGCAGGAACAGGCAATGCACTGAGGCACTTAATATGAGACTTGACAAGGCAGAAAAAGGTAAAAAAACGGTAGAAAAATCCTGGACTAGCCAGGGGCACATATCTTCAGTGTGTTGCATAGGAAGAACAGGGTAAGCACAACAGGTGCATACCGACAAACTTGCTAAAACTCAGAGGCAGTAGTTCCAGTTAAAAACAGCTTTACTTCACAAGAAAAACAGACTAGGGGAGAGCTCTGGACAAAATTGAGCAGAGCACTGACACACCGACAGGATAGTGTAGGCAAATTATAAATCCAGGCTCTCAGCAGTGTGGAGGTAGTAAATCCAGCCATGCATATGCATCTCTGGGTGAGGTGAAAAATCTGGTAGTTTCGCCATCCTGGACCCTCAGCCGGGCTGGGAAGAGGACACTATATTGAATACCACGGGTGCACATAGCCACCTTGACCTAATCTAATGATCGCCTCAGCTTTTGTGTCTCCACCGAGTTGTCGAGAAATATGAGGAGTTTGCTGTTTTGATAAGCAAGGTCCTTCTGTAGCCGTGCAGCAGGAAGCACCTCATCTCTGTCCCTGAAGTTAAGGAATTTGATAATAAAAGTGCAGGGTGGTGTCCCTAAGGGTCTAGGCTTGGGTGGAATGTGGTGAGCTCTTTCCACAGCATAGAAGGATGAAAACTGAGCTTCAGGTAAAAGGGTGCGCAGCAGCTGCTCCACAAATTCTGTCAAACGGGAACCCTCCACCCCCTCTGCAGGGCCCACTATGCGGAGGTTTTTTCTACTATTGTGATTCTCAGCATCCTCAGCCTTGTATTCCAGAGCACGTATTTTAGTTTGCAGGGACCGGAGACTAGTGGTGTGTTCAGCCACTGTATTCTCAGCATGGCCCAAGCACTGCTCTGCAGAGGACAGCCGGGACCTCACTTTGTCCATGTCCTTTTTTTTTTTTTGTCTATATGGAAGAACTTTGTTCTTTTCCCTTTATATTTTGGCAATCTAATTCGTAAATGAGGTTAATTTTCTACTCTCTCCATCTTAGCCGTTATTCTTAATTAATTCTTCTTTTCGTTATTATTGTGTCAGTGCACTTCTTAACCACTTCAATACAGGGCACTTATACACCCTCCTGCCCAGACCAATTTTCAGCTTTCAGTGCTGTCGCAGTTTGAATGACAATTGCGCAGTCATGCAACACTGTACCCAAACTAAATTTTTATAATTTTGTACCCACAAATAGAGCTTTCTTTTGGTGGTATTTGATCACCTCTGCGGTTTTTATTTTTTGCTAAACAAATAAAAAAAGACTGAAAATTTTGAAAAAAATAACAGTTTTGCTTTTGTTTCTGTTAAAAAATTTTGTAAATAGGTAAGTTTTCTCTTTCACTGATGGGCACTGATAAGGCGGCACTGACAGGCACGGATAAGGCGTCACCGATGAGGTGGCACCAATGAGCGGGCATTGACGATGGGCACTGATATGCGGCACTGGTAGGCGGCACTGATGGGTGGCACTGATATGTAGCACCGATGGGCATTGATAGGCGGCACTGATGGGCACTCATGGGTGGCACTGGTGGGCACTGATAGGCGACACTGATGGGCACTGACAGGCTGCAAAAATGGGTTCTTATGGGTGGCACTGATGGGCACTGATAGGCGGCACTGATGGGCACTGATAGGTGGCACTGATGGGCACTGATACATGGCACTGATGGGCACTGATACGCAGCACTGATATGAGGCACTGATAGGCATCCCTGGTGGCACTGGCAGTGGTAGGCATTGTGAGTGGGCACTGATTGGCAGCTGCCTGGGCATTGATTGGCAGCTGCCTGGGCACAGATTAGTATTTCCCTAGGGGTCTAGGGGGCATACCTGGTGGTCCAGTGTGGATGGCCATCCTGGTGGTCCTGGGCGGCTTCCCTGGTGTTCCTGGGCAGCTTCCCTGGTGGTGCTGGGTGGGATCTGAGGGGGGCTGTGCTGATAAACAATCAGCACAGACCCCCCCTGTCAGGAGAGCAGCCGATCGGCTCTCCTCTACTCGCGTCTGTCAGACGCGAGTGAGGAAAAGCCGATCACCGGCTCTTCCTATTTACATCGTGATCAGCCGTGATTGGACATGACTGATCACGTGTTAAAAGTCTCCGTCAGAGACTCTTTACCTAGATCGGTGTTGCGGGGTGTCAGACTGACACCCCGCAACAATGATGGCCGCGATGAGCGCCCCCGGGGGCGCGCAGCGGCTCAATATCCTGAGGACGTCATATGATGCCCAGTCAGGGTATTGAAACCACTTTGCCGCCGTCATTCTGCTATATGGCGGGCGGCAAGTGGTTAAGTATCCCATGTTTTCTTTGCTGAATGTTCTGGTTGAGAGTTGTTTCGGATGACATCTAGTGGTTATTTATAGCAATTGCACCCTCCACAGCCTATTTATGCCTATTTTTCCGACTCATCCCTGCTCTGAAGAAACCAGCGTCCATTGGCTGGTGAAACGCGTCAGCAGCGTGACGTCAGCACGTCACTGGGAACCGCGCGCTCTACAATCTGGGTGCTTGTCAGCAAGGAGCAAGCAGCTAACGGCTGTTTGATGATCCTATGTATTGTCCAGTGTGGAGCGGCACCCATGGCCACAGTGTTCCAGGGGTAAGGTTATGCTATCGATAGATGACGGACTCTATGCGATTGGTGAGAGTTTCTATGCCCCATTCAGCACTTTTATTATTTGTCCACACAATGCCCATTACAGCATTCCCCCTGATGTTATCTGTATGAATATACATCCGCTGCCTCTGCATCTGCTTTTCATCAATTTTTTGCTGACAAAGGAACTTTCTAGCCATGCTGCTTGCTTCATATGCTGCATTATCTGATCATCTACACATGCTTAGGGTCTGTGCTCCTATTGGAATGACCCCGCAGTATTGCTAATTGCTTTACCAGATCAGCACACTCAGATCGTCCACCCACATAACCAGTGTACCACACTGTTGGTTTATGTTTGTTGAATTTTACCCTTGGGAGTTTCTTTATAGGAATACCTTATTCATCAAGAACTACCTACTCCTGCTTTGGACTTACTAACATTATATCAGTCCGCTTACAGTTTGGGTTAGTGGTGAATATCTGGCGTGTATGTGTGGGATGTATAGCCGCGGCTCCCTTTGTTTTTAACCCTTTGACAACGTTGCCTTAGTTTTAACTGGTCTGTGCCAGCCGTCTATCCATTGCCCCCCCCCCCCCCTTTTTGTTCAAATTGTAGTGGTTACTTTTTGTACTAATAAAGCCTGTTTGTATTTATCCTAGTGTTCTGTGTTGACCCTCTTAAGAGAACTTTATTCTCTTGTTTTTTCTTTGTCCATGTCCTGCATGAACAGTCCCACATCCAGCTTTACAGCATCTACTTTGGTTGTCAGCGTGGTTATAGAGGCCTGGCAGTTGGCAATAGCAGCCAGGACCACAGCTAGACCTGGCTGGGTAGAGGAGGTTTGCTCACCCCGCTCGGTCTGGGACGCCATATTGGCAGAGGAGCGTGCACGTGTCCCCACGTGGTCACAGGCCGGGACAGTCTCCTCCAGTATAGAGGGAAAATGGAGCCTCTTACCTCTTCCTTTAGCCGTTCCAGAGGACCTGCGGCTCATGAGGGTGTCAGCGGTCATCAGATGGCTGGTGTACAGGCAGGATTGCAGGAGATTTGCACGATTCAGCAGTGGAGCTACAGCTCAGACGTCCACTCAGTGCGCCATCTTGACCACGCCCCCTAGATTGAACTTTTTGGTCATTATTCCAAAAGATATGTTTGGTACAAAAACAACAATGCACATCACCGAAAGAACACCCTACCCACAGTTAAACATGGTGGTGGCAGCAGCATCATGCTTTGGGGCTGTTTTTCTTTAGCTGGAACAGGGGCCTTAGTCAAGGTAGAGGGAATTATGAACAGTTCCAAATACCAGTCAATATTGGCATAAAACCTTCAGGCTTCTGCTAGAAAGCTGAACATGAAGAGGAACTTCATATTAGAACTACATCTAAATCAACAAAAGAATGGCTTCACCAGAAGAAGATTAAAGTTTTGGAATGGCCCAGCCAGAGCCCAGACCTGAATCTGATTGAGAATCTGTGGGGTGATCTGAAGAGGGCTGTGCACAGGAGATGCGCTTGCAATCTGGCAGATTTGGAGTGTTTTTGCAAATAAGAGTGGGCAAACATTGCCAAGTTAAGATATGCCATGCTGATAGACTCATACCCAAAAAGACTGAGTGCTGTAATAAAATCAAAAGGTGCTTCAACAAAGTATTAGTTTAAGGGCGTGCACACTTATGCAACCATATTATTATTATTATTATTTTTTTTATTATTTTTACTTCCCTCCTTCTAAAAGATTTCAGTTTGTTGTTCAACTGAGTTGTACAGTTTATAGATCACATTAAAGGTGGAAAAAGTTATGAAATGATTTATCTTTGTCTAATTTTTTTACATCACAGAAATTTGACATTTTAACAGGGTTGTGTAGACTTTTTATATATATATATATATATATATATATATATATATATATATATATATATATATACAGTGGGGCAAACAACTATTTAGTCAGCCACCAATTGTGCAAGTTCTCCCACTTAAAAAGATGAGAGAGGCCTGTAATTGTCATCATAGGTATACCTCAACTATGAGAGACAATGTGGAAACAAATCCAGACAATCACATTGTCTGATTTTTGAAAGAATTTATTTGCAAATTATGGTGGAAAATAAGTATTTGGTCACCTACAAACAAGCAAGATTTCTGGCTCTCACAGACCTGCATCTTCTTCTTTAAGAGGCTCCTCTGTCCTCCACTCATTACCTGTATTAATGGTACCTGTTTGAACTTGTTATCAGTATAAAAGACACCTGTCCACAACCTCAAACAGTCACACTCCAAACTCCACTATGGTGGAGACCAAAGAGCTGTCGAAGGACACCAGAAACAAAACTTGTAGACCTGCACCAGGCTGGGAAGACTGAATCTGCAATAGGCAAGCAGCTTGGTGTGAAGAAATCAACTGTGGGAGCAATAATTAGAAAATGGAAGACATACAAGACCACTTATAATCTTCCTCGATCTGGGGCTCCACGCAAGATCTCACCTTGTGGGGTTAAAATGATCACAAGAACGGTGAGAAAAAATCCCAGAACCACACAGGGGGACCTAGTGAATGATCTGCAGAGAGCTGGGACCAACGTAAAAAAGGCTACCATCAGTAACACACTATGCCGCCAGGGACTGAGATCCTGCAGTGCCAGACGTGTCCCCCTGCTTAAGCCAGTACATGTCCGGGCCCGTCTGAGGTTTGCTAGAGAGCATTTGGATGATCCAGAAGAGGACTGGGAGAATGTCATATGTTCAGATGAAACCAAAGTAGAACTGTTTGGTAGAAACACAACTCGTCCTGTTTGGAGGAGAGAGAATGCTGAGTTGCAACCAAAGAACACCATACCTACTGTGAAGCATGGGGGTGGCAACATCATGCTTTGGGGCTGTTTCTCTGCAAAGGGAACAGGAAGACTGATCCGTGTACATGAAAGAATGAATGGGGCCATGTCAGGGCACGCCAGGGAGTTTCGGACTTTGGACCAATGTGACTGGCTCGGGCTGCAACTTTGCTTGACCCCAGGAAAGGAGCATCACCACCCACAGGCCATTGCCAGCTTCCAGCAGGACCTACAGGCCAGCAGCCAGCAGAACCCACAGGTCTGCGGCCAGCTCCCAGCAGGACCCGCAGCCATTTGGTTCAGAATATTTTTTTTCTTATTTTCCTCCTCTAAAACCTAGGTGCGTCTTATGGAGCGAAAAATACGGTATATATATATATTATATACACATACCTACAGTTGTGCTCATAAGTTTACATACCCTGGCAGAATTTATGATTTCTTGGCCATTTTTTAGAGAATGTGAATGATAACACAAAGCTTTTCTTTTATTATCAATCAACTGTATTTACTCTTTTTAAATCATAATGACAACAGAAACTACCCAAATGACCCTGATCAAAAGTTTACATACCCTGGTGATTTTGGCCTGATAACGTGCACACAAGTTGACACAAAGGGGTTTGAATGGCTATTAAGGCTGGGTTCACACTGGTACTACAAACACTCCGACATTGGGAGCTAATGTCGCATGATGTGTAAAAATCAATGTTTCCCTATAGGAGCCATCTTAACTGGTCCGACACAAGTCGGTCTGACTTTGAAAATGCTCCCTACACTACTTTGGTCTGACTTCGACCCTACTTCAGCCAATTGAATATCACTGAAGTCGGATCAAAGTCGGATCGCTGTCTTGACTGATCTGACTTTGGCATGCGACTTGTGCTCTGATGATCTTGAAGGGGAACTCCACTCCAAATTTTTTAAATTACACCGGCATGGGTTCCCCCGTCCAAGAGCATACCAGGCCCTTCGGTCTGGTATGGTTTTTAAGGGGAACCCCCATGCCGGAAAAATGTCCCCTCCAAAATCCAAACCAGACCCTTATCCGAGCTCACAGCCTGCCAGGTCAGGGAAGGGGGTGGGAACGAGCGAGCGCCCCCCCCCCCTGAACCGTACCAGGCCACATGCCCTCAACATAGGGTGGGTGCTTTGGGGAAGGGGGGCCCCAAAGCACCTTGTCCCCATGTTGATGAGGACAAAGGCCTCTTCCCATCAACCCTGGCCGTTGTTTGTCGGGGTCTGCGGGTGGGGGTCTTATCGGAATCTGGAAGTCCCCTTTAACAAGGGGCCTTCCAGATCCTGGCCCCCACCCTATGTGAATGAGTATGGTGTACATTGTACCCCTACCCATTCACCTAAAGAAAGTTTTAAAAATAAAACACATTGCACATATTTTTAAAGTAATTTATTAGGCAGCTCCAGCGTCTCTTCTTCTTCTCTCTCTCTTCTGTGTCCTCCGCTGACGTCTTCTGCCTCTGTTGGTTCTTCTCCCCTCTCCGGTTCTTCTCCGCCCTCTCTCTCCGGTTCTTCTCTCTCTGTCCGCTGTCTTCTGCAGGGTTTCCTCTGCTATTTTCTCGCTCTTTTGCTCGCTCTTTTGCTGGGTCTTCTCTGCTGTCTTTTCCCTCTGTTCTTCTTCCGATGTTGACTCGACACTTTCTCCCGCTCTAATGCTGGGTGCGCGGTGTGCCACTACTTATATTGGCATGGGATGGATCACCGGAGGCACGCCTCTTTTGACATCACCGCCCATCATGCCCTGGGCAGTGATGTCATAAGGGGTGGGGCCTCTGTATGACGTCAAACGGTGACCCCGCCCCATGTCAATATAAGTAGTGGCACACCACGCACCCGGCATTAGAGCGGGAGAGAGCGTCGAGTCAACATCGGAAGAAGAACAAAGGGAGAAGACAGCGGAGAAGACCCAGCAAAAGAGCGAGCAAAAGAGCGAGAACATAGCGGAGGAGCCCCGGCAGAAGACAGTGAACAGAGGGAGAAGAACTGGAGAGGGGAGAAGAAGCGGCAGAGGCAGAAGACGTCAGGGGAGGACACAGATGTACCAGAGATGGGAGAACAGATTGGAAGAGACGACGGAGCTACCTTAATAAACTTTTTAAGTTTTTTTTTAAGGTGAATGGGTAGGGGTACAATGTACCCCTTACTCATTCACATAGGGTGGGGGCCCGGGTTTTGGGGACCCCCTTGTTAATGGGGGCTTCCAGATTCCGATAAGCCCCCCGCCCGCAGACCCCGACAACCAACGGCCAGGGTTGGTGGGAAGAGGCCCTTGTCCTCATCAACATGGGGACAAAGTGCTTTGGGGTGGGGGGGCTCAGGTCCCCCCTGCCCCAAGCACCCCTCCCCCCATGTTGAGGGGATGCGGCCTGGTGTGGTTCAGGAGGGGGGGCACTCGCTCGTCCCCATCCCCTTGGGGGACCTGCCGGGCTGTGTGCTCAGATAAGGGCCTGGTATGGATTTTGGGGGGCCCCCACACCGTTTTTTCAGCGTGGGGGTTCCCCTTAAAATCCATACCAGACCCAAGGGCCTGATATGCTCTTGGAGGGGAAACCCATGCTGTTTTTTTTTTTTACATTGTGCAGGGAGTTCCCCCTAAAGATTCATACCAGACACAGTGCCTGGTATTGTCGGGGATCAAAATCAAATCAAAATCGGATCCCTGTTCATTGAAGTTGGACTTCAACCATAAACACTACATTTGGAGAGGAGTCAACAAGGCCTATCATGAAAGGTACACCATTCCTACTGTGAAACAAGGAGGTGGATCACTGATGTTTTGGGGATTTGTGAGCTACAAAGGCACAGGAAATTTGGTCAAAATTGATGGCAAGGTGAATGAAGCATGTTAGCAAAAAATACTGGAGGAACATTTTCATTCATCAGCCAGAAAGGGGACGTACTTGGACATTCCAACATGACAGTGATCCAAAACACAAGGCCAAGTCGACCTGTCATTGGCTACAGCAGAATAAAGGCTACAGCAGAATAAAGTGAAGGTTCTGGAGTGGCCATCTCAGTCTCCTGACCTCAATATCATTGAGCCACTCTGGGGAGATCTCAAACGTGCAGTTCATGCAAGACAACCCAAGAATTTACAGGAATTGGAGGCTTTTTGCCAAGAGAAATGGGCAGCTTTACCATCTGAGAAGATAAAGAGCCTCATCCACAAATACCACAAAAGACTTCAAGCTGTCTTTGATGCTAAAGGGGGCAATACACGGTATTAAGAACTGGGGTATGTAAACTTTTGATCAGGGTCATTTGGGTAGTTTCTGTTGTCATTATGATTTACAAAGAGTAAACACAGTTGATTTATAATAAATGGCTTCATCCAAACACTAACCATGAGTGAAAGAAAAGTTTTTGTGTTATCATTCATATTCTCTGAAAAATGGCCAAGAAATCATAAATTCTGCCAGGGTATGTAAACTTATGAGCACAACTGTATATACACACACACAGCGGGGAAAATAATTATTCGATCCCCTGCAGATTTTGTAAGTTTGCCCACTTACAAAGAAATTATCATAGGTGTATTTTTAATAATACAGACAGAGTAGCAACCAAAAATCCATAAAAAACACATAAGACAAATGCTATAGATTAACTTGCAGTTCAGTGATTAAAAGAAGTATTTGATTCCCAAGCAAAACATTACTTAGTACTTGGTGGAGAAACCGTTGTTGGCAAGCACAGAGATAAGACGTTTCTTTTAGTTGGTGAACAGGTTTGCACACATCGCAGGATGGATTTTGGTCCACTCTTCTTTGCAGATCTTCTCTAAATCCTTAAGGTTTCTTGGCTGTCTCTTGGCAACTCAAAGTTTTAGCTCCCTTCATACATTTTCTATAGGATTAAGGTCTGTAGACTGACTAGGCCACTCCATGCCCTTATGTGCTTCTTCTTGAGCCACTCCTTTGTTGCCTTGGCGGTATATTTAGGGTCATTGTTATTCTGGAAGACCCATCCATGGCCCATCTTCAGTGTTCTGGCTGAGGGAAGAAGGTTCTCATACAAGATTTTACAGTACATGGTCCCATCCATTCAATGCGGCAAAGTCGGCCTGTATTTTTCTTTTTTTTAACAGATACGTTTTTATTTGTCTCCAAAAGGAAAAACAGTTTATACAAATCGGCCTGTACCTTTAGCAGAGAAAGAGCCTCAAAGCATCATGTTTCTACCTTCGTGCTTGACTGTAGGGATGGTGTTCTTAAGGTTAAAGTCAGCATTTTTCTTCCTCCAAACACGGCAAGTCAAGCTCATGCCAAAGATCCAATTTTGGTCTCATCTGACCACAGCAATCCCCATTTCTCCCAATCCTTCTCTGAATCATTTAGATGTTCATGACTGTACATATGCCTTCTTGAGGATTAGGACTCGCCGTGTTTGGAGGAAGAAAAATGCTGACTATGACTCTAAGAACACCATCCCTACAGTCAATCACGGAGGTGGAAACATTATGCTTTGGGGCTGTTTCTCTGCTAAAGGTACAGACCGACTTTGCCGCATTGAGGGGCCAATGGTTGGGGCCATGTATTGTAAAATCTTAAAAGAAAACCTTCTTCTGTCAGCCAGAACACTGAAGCTGGGTCATGGATGGGTCTTTCAGCATGACAATGACCCAAAACATACCTCCAAGGCAACAAAAGAAGTGGCTCAAGACGAAGCACATTAAGGTCATGGTGTGGCCTAGTCAGTCTTCAGACCTTAATCCTATAGAAAATTTATGAAGGGAGCTGAAACTTCGAGTTGCCAAGCGACAGCCGAGAAACCTTAAAGTGAATGTAAACCCAATTCATTAAATTTGAGCTGGGCACATCTATCAAAGCAGAGTCCCATGGCTTTCTCCTGCTCCGTAGCTCTGTTATCAGCCTAATAACTTCTGACAAGTTCTCTGACACAATGAGATAAAAGCAGCCTGAAATTTGTGTCCTGGGAGGTTGCTATAAATAGATTAGCAGACAGCTTGCATTCTCACAGCAGAGCTCTGCACATTCCTTCCTTCCTTTGCCAATGTGGGGGGTGGGGTGTGCCTTTCCTCCAATCAGCTGTCTTGGCTGTTTGTCCAGACTTCAGACTCAGTGTTGAACAGGAAGAGAAAACCTGTAACATGATGTGTACTTTCTAAAAGATAAAGCTGAAGACAGCAGATATGCGTGTAAAACTTATGTAGGGAGATTTGTTTCATCCCTTTGTATCATCTGAGGCTGTTCACTTTACTGGGTATATGTGAGGGTTTACATCCACTTTCAGGATTTAAAGAAGATCTGTAAAAAATAGTGGACCAAAATCCATCCTGAGATGTGTGCAAACCTGGTCACTAACTACAGGAAACGTCTTACCTCTGCTTGCCAACAAGGGTCTCTCCACCAAGTACTAAGTCCTGTTTTGCTTAAGGATCATATGCTTATTTCACTCACTGAACTTCAAATCAATTTTTGACATTTTTATCATGTGTTTTTTCTTGATTTTTGATTGATATTCTGTCTCTATCATTTAAAATACACCTATGATAAAAATGATAGACCCTTAATTTCATCGTAAGTGGGCAAACTTACAAAATCTGCAGGGGATCAAATAATTATTTTCCCTAATATATACATGTGATGTGTTGGGTTTGCGCCAGACATAGCATTTTCTATGATGGCCCAAAAGTTAAATTTTAGTCTCATCAGACCAGAGCACCTTCCTCCATACATTTTGGGAGTCTCCCACATGCCTTTTTGCAAACTCAAAACCTGTAATTTTTGTTTTTTGGTGAAAGTAATGGCTTTCTTCTGGCCACTCTGCCATAAAGCCAACTCTATGGAGCGTACGGTTTATTGTCGTCCTATGTACAGATACTCCAGTCTCTGCTGTGGAACTCTGCAGCTCCTCCAGGGTTACCTTAGGTCTCTGTGCTGCCTCTCTGATTAATGCCCTCCTTGCCCGGTGCATGAGTTTTGGTGTGCTGCCGTCTCTTGACAGGTTTGCTGTTGTGCCATGTTCTTTCCATTTGGTTATGATAGATTTGATGGTGCTCCTAGGAATCATCAAAGATTTGGATATTTTTTTATAACCTAACCCTGACTTGTACTTCTCAACAACATTGTCCCTTACTTGTTTGGAGAGTTCCTTGGTCTTCATGGCAGTGTTAGTGGTGCCTCTTGCTTAAGTGTTGCAGCCTCTGGGGCCTTTCAAAAAGGTGTGTATATGTAATGACAGATTATGTGACACAGATTACACACAGGTGGACATCATTTCACTAATTATGTGACTTCTGAAGGTAATTGGTTTCACCAGAACTTTTTATGGGCTTCATAACAAAGGGGGTGAATACATACACACATGCCAATTATCATTTTTTATTTCTGAAAAATAGTTTTATGTATATATTTTTCTAATTTTACTTCACCAACTTAGACTATTGTGTTCTGATCCATCACATATAATTCAGATTAAAAAAACATTGAACTAAAGGCTTTAATGTAACAAAATAGGTAAAAAGCCAGGGGGGTGGTGTGAATACTTTTGCAAGGTACTGTATGTATTTTTTCTTTTTCTTTTTTTATTATAATTTTTTTTTTATATATATATATATTTCACTCTTTGTTATATTGCAGCCATTTGCTAAAATCTTTTAAGTTCATTTTTTTCCTCATTAATGTACACACAGCACCCCATATTGATAGAAAAACACAGAATTGTTGACATTTTTGCAGATTTATTAAAAAAGAAAAACTGAAATATTACATGGTCCTAAGTATTCAGACCTTTTGCTGTGACACTCATATATTTGACTCAGGTACTGTCCATTTCTTCTGATCATCCTTGAGATGGTTCTACACCAGGGGTCTCAAACTGACGGCCCTGCAGCTTTTGCAGAACTACAAGTCCCATCATGCCTCTTCCTATGGGAGTCATGCTTGTAACTGTCAGCCTTGCAATGCCTCATGGGAATTGTAGTTCCGCAACAGCTGGAGGGCCACCAGTTTGAGACCCCTGTTCTACACCTTCATTTGAGTCCAGCTGTGTTTGATTATACTGATTGGATTTGATTAGGAAAGCCACACAACTGTCTATATAAGACCTTACAGCTCACAGTGCATGTCAGAGCAAATGAGAATCATGAGGTCAAAGGAACTGCCTGAAGAGCTCAGAGACAGAATTGTGGCAAGGCACAGATCTGGCCAAAGTTACAAAAAATTTCTGCTGCACTTAAGGTTCATAAGAGCACAGTGGCCTCCATAATCCTTAAAGCGGTAGTAAACCCGCTGTTTTTCCCTACACCTGTAAGGGAAAAGGCATAATGAGCTAGTATGCACCGCATACTAGCTCATTATGAGATACTTACCTTAGAAGGAGGCGCCGGCATCTCACCCTGTCCACGCCGAGGGAGCTGACATTTCCCCTCGGCGTGCCTTCACAGCGCCGAAGCCGCGATGTCGTCACTACCGCACATGCGCGTGGGAGACTTTTTTTCCGGCAAAGTCCGGCGGCTGCCGGGCTCTCAGCCGAGAATCCCCTGTGCGCATGCGCCGCTGCCGTCAGCGGCTCATTGCGAGGGGAATATCTCCTAAACCGTACAGGTTTTATTTTCTTAAGGGTTTTGGTCGTCCCAAACATCTTCCATTTAAAGCGGTTGTATACCTTTTTTTTAAACTTTTACCTACAGGTAAGCCTATAATATGGCTTACCTGTAGGTAAAAGTTAAAAAAAAAGGTATACAACCGCTTTAAATGGAAGATGTTTGGGACGACCAAAACCCTTCCTAGAGCTGGCCGTCCGGCCAAACTGAGCTATCGGGGGAGAAGAGCCTTAGTGAGAGAGGTAAAGAAGAACCCAAAGATCACTGTGGCTGAGCTCCAGAGATGCAATCGGGAGATGGGAGAAAGTTGTAGAAAGTCAACCATCACTGCAGCCCTCCACCAGTCGGGGCTTTATGGCAGAGTGGCCCGACGGAAGCCTCTCCTCAGTGCAAGACACATGAAAGCCTGCATGGAGTTTGCTAAAAAACACCTGAAGGACTCCAAGATGGTGAGAAATAAGATTCTTTGGTCTGATGAGACCAAGATAGAACCTTTTGGCCTTAACTCTAAGCAGTATGTGTGGAGAAAACCAGGCACTGCTCATTACCTGTCCAATACAGTCCCAACAGTGAAGCATGGTGGTGGCAGAATCATGCTGTGGGGGTGTTTTTCAGCTGCAGGTACAGGACGACTGGTTGCAATCGAGGGAAAGATGAATGCGGCCAAGTACAGGGATATCCTGGATGAAAACCTTCTCCAGAGTGCTCAGGACCTCAGACTGGGCCAAAGGTTTACCTTCCAAGACAATGACCCTAAGCGCACAGCTAAAATAACGAAGGAGTGGCTTCACAACAACTCCGTGACTGTTCTTGAATGGCCCAGCCAGAGCCCTGACTTAAGCCTAATTGAGCATCTCTGGAGAGACCTAAAAATGGCTGTCCACCAACGTTTGCCATCCAACCTGACAGAACTGGAGAGAATCTGCAAGGAGGAATGGCAGAGGATCCCCAAAACCAGGTGTGAAAAACTTGTTGCATCTTTCCCAAAAAGACTCATGGCTGTATTAGATCAAAAGGGTGCTTCTACTAAATACCGAGCAAAGGGTCTGAATACTTAGGACCATGTGATATTTCAGTTTTTCTTTTTAATAAATCTGCAAAAATGTCAACAATTCTGTGTTTTTCTGTCAATATGGGGTGCTGTGTGTACGTTAATGAGGAAAAAAATGAACTTAAAAGATTTTAGCAAATGTCTGCAATATAACAAAGAGTGAAAAATGTACGGGGGTCTGAATACTTTCCGTCCCCACTGTATATATGTATATATATCTATATCTATATCTATATATATCTATATCTATATATATATTTATGTATTCTTAAATTGGAGAGCCAGCTTTCACAGATGTGTGCCGTTAAATGCTCCTTTTACATATTCATAACATGCTCCTCTTGGCCACCCAGCACTTAGAGATATCCTCTTCCATTGGTCCCGCCCCTCGACATTTTTGCTGTGTGTTTTTTTTTGTGGCTTATGGGACAGCTTGGTGATGTCACTGGCCCGCCCACCCTGCCAGCCCTAGTTAACCTCACTAAAGATGGCCGACGGCATTGCCTGAGGAAGGAGCACCCATGTTCCGAACGTGTGCATGGTTCTGCAGCCGCCCACCAACAGCCACCTGACCAGAGACAGCCTGCTGACGATTTCCTCCTGCGCCCTTCACATCTAGTCTGGGACAACGGAAGCCACCATCGCCACAGAGTGTGATGAGAAGCCATTCTGGACTTCTGGAACACCCTGGTTGCTGATCTTGACGTGCCCATTTACCACCACTCTCTAGTTAGTGTAATCCTTTATGAATACAACTTGCCTTTTTAATTGCTACACTTAGATTGGCGCTGCTTGCTGTTCTCACCACCTATCAGCATGTTTACTGTGAGCACTGCAGTAGAACCTTATTGGCTTATAGTACTGGCCCTCTCTTTCCTAGCCCCAGAGCTTCTGTGCAGGGGATAAGAGGAGGCTGTTTTGAAGACAAATTCAGGTAATTTTTATGTAGTGCATTTAAATGATAGTCAATATTTTTAAATGAGCAATTATCTATAATACCTGGAGCATTTATATTTGCCAAAAGAATACCTTTAAATCCTAACTCCTGGCATTTTTGGAATAGTGATGGTGGTGTTAAGAGTTTTGTAATTTTTTTTTCATTTGTGTCTATGAGATTACTGAGGGGATCTCCCCTCACTTCTCTGCCAGTGTCGCCTGTACAAGAAGCCAGGAGTTGTCAACAGGACAGGAAGGCATAGACATCAATGAAAACATTGCCTGAGGTTTTAATGCTTCCCCGCTTAACGGAAAATCAATTTTGTTTGCATCCCTGTTGGAAATAATTCCTTTATCAGTTAAGGGGATATAGGGAAAAAGTTTGCCAACAAGAATACAGGTGGCAAAAATTATGACGTGGCTTTAGCCCTTTCCTGCTGTATCTAAAACCAAATAAAAATGTTTGACTGGAGTTTAAAAGAAACTTTTAGGCAGATGTCTACCCAAGAACGACTTGTGGAGATACATCTGCTTATTTTTTTAACAATCTATACCTCACTGGGGTCTGCAGTGATCATTTCCTACTAGGGTATTGAGATACTTGAAGAAGCGGATAGGTGAGAGTGTTTATGCTAAATGATATCTGCCTTGAGTGTCTGCAGCACCACTTGTCCAGCATGGATGGATGGGACCTCTCATGTGAGATATCCATACACTGATTTCTGAAACATCATCGCTGCTTAGATCTATAGCTCTACACTTTATAAACTGCGACTTATGCTTATGCAATAGAATTTATTACCTCTACACTGAGGATTCGTCTGTTAACTACAAGCTTGGTCCTTTGCCATTTGAATGATATTATCCAGCAGCAGTGTGCCCATGTACAAACTATATAACCTGGAGTACTGTCTATACACATGTTTGTGTCTGAGTTTTTGAAAGTATTGTTTCACCTATGAACTAACACACAATACTGTGTCGGCCAGACCATACATATTGGATTTGGGTCACTCATGCATAGGAAATATTGTCTTCACATTACAATTCAACAAGTCTACAGACAGCCCATACAAGCCTGTCCTTCCTGTCAACATTATTCCTCATTTGTAGGACTGCAGTTGTATTAAGTGCCCTTTATCCTAAACACTGACCCCAATAATACTCCTGCAGGGTTATACCTTAGGAGAGCTGACAGTTCAGCGGTTTACTGCACTCTAGTTAACCCACCTCTTCAAGTGGCCACTTTTTTTTTATGTCATATTGTAGAGTTTAAGATTTCCTATCATTTGAGCCCAGTCTTGCCACACAGAGTTAATCCATCTCTGAGCAATCCTCTTTTATTGTTCAGCGAGATAAATCTTGACAAACTGAGAAAAACTTTGTCCAATCCTCCCCCTTGCTGTGAGTGACAGGTGATTTACATATCTCGTGCACTAGCCTAAGACACATGCAGTATTTTTTAATTCCCTCCCACTCCTTTCTTCTGCTGCTCTGCCAGGATTGGATGTTCCACACCTCAGCATAATCTCAGCCCTGGCTGCAGACACTCCACTGATCTGATGGGGGAGGGTGTTTTTGCTGCTGGACACAGCTATATTACAGTATATATATATATATATATATATATATATATATATATATATATATATATACTGTATATAGCTGTGTCCAGCAGCACTCCCCCCCGGTAAATGACATGTATAGCGGTCCTTTACTCCACTCTCCATCCTGACAGAGCCTGCGGCAGAGGAGGGGAGCCCGCGGCAGATGGGGGGGGGGGGGCGTGGAGGAGGAAGACACAGCGGGCTGATGAGGACAGGAGGGGGACCAGAGAAGAAGGGGAAGTGGTGGTGGTTGAGGAGGAGAACATGTTAGGCGCTGGAGGAGGAAGACACAAGGGACAGTCGGGGGTGATCGGTGCAGCGGAGGGACAGCCGTGAGCACCGATCTCCCTGGATGGCGTTTGATCAGCCGCTTTTCCTTCTCTGCCTCCCGTGGCTTTCAGCAGAAAAGCCATTCAGGGAGATCCGTGCTCACAGCTGTCCCCGCCGCACCGATCAACCCCGACTGTTACTGGACAGTGACACATGAAGTGACAGGAGCGGTGGGCGGGGAGTCTGGTGATGTCATGACTCCACTCACCCAGCGCCGTACAACAGACCCGCCCACTGAATCCAGAGTTTTTGGGGGCTCCAAACAGCTAAAGGGGAGATATTTGAAAGGTAAGGATACATGCAGGAGGCATGTATATCCTTATAGATCAGCACTATGCCATTACTTTAAAAAGATGAGAGTGGGTTTACATCCTCTTTAATGGGGAGACAACATTGTCTAATGCCCCGTACACACAGTCGGATTTTCCGACGGAAAATGTGCGATCGGAGCGTGTTGTCGGAAAATCCTACCGTGTGTGGGCTCCATCAGACTTTTTCCATCGGATTTTCCGACACACAAAGTTTGAGAGCAGGCTATAAAATTTTCCAACAACAAAATCCGTTGTCGGAATTTCCGATCGTGTGTACACAAATCCGACGCACAAAGTGCCACGCATGCTCAGAATAAATATGAATGAAATGTCAAAGTGAACCTGTGCTTTGTTCATTTTAACCCCAAACACTTTTCACTACAGATGTCAGGCAGAAAGGCAAAGGAAAACCTGTATAAGTTCTGAATCACTCCAGTTGGAGCTTGACTCCCCACCTTGTGTGACAGTGCTGGCCCAATGACCAAACACCTGTGGTGTAGACATGTGCAATTTATTTTCTTCCACATTTATTTTTTAACTAATTTCGACAAATTTGTTAATTCGGAAATATCTGAATTAACGAAAACCCATTTAATGAATTTTTCCGAATATTCGTAAATTCGAATATTTAAAAATTCATAAATTTGAAAATCCAAAAACTCAAATATACGAAAATCTGAAATAATAACTAACTAGTAATAACTTAACTATTACTAACTATTAAATTGTAGATATTGGAATAAAGACATGTGCAATTCGTTTCGTTCCAAATTAGTTTTTTAACGAATTTCGACAAATTTGTTAATTCGGAAATATCCGAATTAACGAAAACCCATTTAACAAATTTTTCCAAATATTTGGAAATTCGAAAATTCTAAATTCGAAAATCCAAGGACCCGAATATTTGAAAATCTGAAATAATAACTAACTAATAATAACTTAACTATTACTAACTATTAAATTATAGGTATTGGAATTTGGAAGTTACGAATTATCCGAAATAATGAATGCTGTATCAAAACGAATGGAACGTAATGAAATAATAATAATAAATAACAATAATATTTTTAAAAAAAGTATTATTATTATTATTTATTATTAATTTGTTCCGTTCCATTTGTTTAGATGCGGCATTCGTTATTTCGTGTAATTCGTAATTTCGGATAAATTCGTATTCGTTACGTTCACTAACAGCCAAATTTGAAAGGAAATTCCAATACCTATAATTAAATTGTTAGTTATTATTAGTTAATTATTCTTTCGAATTTTCAGATTTTCTTTCTTATGTTCAGATTTTCGAATTCACGAATTTTCAAATTTACAAAATTATGAATTGCGATCATAACCAATGACGCGAAAAACTAAAAAAAAAAAAAAAAAAAACGAATACGAACAAATTTTTCGGCAGTGCACATGTCTACTGTGTTGCCATATGACTCCTCCATACCTGAAATTGATGGGAATTTTCTTTTCTCCTTGTGGCCAACCATAGCGTTCATGCATTTGTCATGCAGTTGTCATTTTTTTTTTCCTTAAAATAACAAACATGTTATATTTACCAGCTCTGTATAATGTTATTGCAGAGAGCAACCCCGATCCTTTTCTTAGGTCCCCCAACAGTGCTCCTGGCTCCTCCTCTTCTTGGTGTGCCACCAAGGGAACCCGCTTTCTAGTGTGGACACCCGCAGGACTTCTCTGAGCTGCGCTGCCTGCGTTTATAGACAGAGACAATGAGGCTCGGGCCTCATCACAGGATTTGACTGACACCCACGGAAGCCAATGACTCCCGCTGCTGTCAGTAAAGCCTGTGAGAGTAGGGAGAAGAGAGCCACTGCAGACAGGCACAGCACTGGATTGAGATCTGACTCAGGAACGTTTAAGGGGGGGGAGGAGGCGATACACATACTGAAACATTTTTTACCTTAATGCAAGGAATTAAGGTATAAAATGTTTAGGCTTTACAACCAGTTTAAGATCATTAACTATTAGTCATATTGCATAGTGGAAGTTGCCCTCCTCATGCAGAAATAGGTCACAGCAGAAGTGATCTATTGCTGAGTAAAAAAAATAGCAGATCATTAATATAATGTATCTGTTTTTGCAGAGGTGTATTTGGACATATATTTACTTCATTTTTTGATTTTCTTGCTAACTAGAAAAGATGCATAATTTGTTGGGTGAACAGGTCATGGAGATAAGAGGTTCACTGAAACGGCAACAAAAATATATCCTGGTGAAAATACTGTGGTTCTAAACTGGTTTATGAATTCAGAGCACATTTAGAATGTTGAGTTTGTATTCTAAAGGGATGAGTAAGTAAGTCTGAGCAACTCAGTAATGCTTTTTGACAATACCAGCACTGCCAGATTGCAGATCCATATGTATGATGTTCCTATTTTTGTAATAGGTATTCGTGTGATCAGTAATGCGGGAGGAACCAACCCCCTGGGCTGTGGTGCTGCTTTACAAGAAATAATAAAGAAATCAGGTCTGGATATGAAAATTGCCGTAGTTACTGGTGATGATTTAATAAAGCAGGTGAGCAATTACATTTCTAGCAAAAACAGTTCCTGCAATTCACTATGAACAATATTTTACTGCACAAATCTCACTGTCCTCCTTTAACCACTTCAGCCCTGGAAGAATTTACCCCCTTCCTGACCAGGCCATTTTTTCCAATACGGCACTGCGTCGCTTTAACTGACAAAGTGCGGTCGTGTGATGCTGCACCCAAAAAAAATTGATGTCCTTTTTTCCCCACAAATAGAGCTTTCTTTTGGTGGTATTTGATCACCTCGGCGTTTTTTTTATTTTTTGTGCTATAAACAAAAAAAAGAGCGACAATTTTGAAAAAAAACACAATATTTTGTACTTTTTGCTATAATAAATATCCCAAATTAAAAAAAAAAAAACACACATTTTTTCCTCAGTTTAGGCCGATATGTATTCTTCTACATATTTTTGGTAAAAAAAAAAAAAAAATTTGCAATAAGCGTATATTGATGTAAAATGTATAGCGTCTACAAAATAGGGGATAGTTTTATGGCTTTTTTATTTGTTTATTTATTTATTTTTTACTAGTAATGGCAGTGATCAGCAAATTTTATCGTGACTGCGACATTGCGACGGACAGATCAGACACTTTTGACACTTTTTTGGGACCAGTGACATTTATACAGCGATCATAGCTAAAAATAGCCATCGATTACTGTATAAATGTCATTGGCAGGGAAGGGGTTAACACTAGGGGGCGATCAAGGGGTTAACTGTGTTCCCTATGTGTGTTCTAACTGTGGGGGGGATGGGACTGACTAGGGGAAGAGACCAATCGGTGTTCCTACTTAATAGGAGCACACAATCTGTCTCTACTCCCCTGAGAGAACCGGGATTTGTGTGTTTACACAACGTACAGCTACAACGGCTCGCGCAGGGAAGCCAACCTGCTGCAGTATAACTGCAGCGGCTGGTCTGGAATCAGTTAAAGTGTTACTAAACCCAGTAGCCTGTATTCACTAGATCTGTCTGGTCTATACTGTCTCCCACAGTATACAGAACATGTAAATGCAATTATTTTAGTAATTTAAACTGCTAAAAACCTTTTCTCATCAGCAGTATATAGCAGTCTTGTGACTTCTATCAGTGACTGGTTAACGCTTGTAGGAGGAGTTTTCATGATTGTCCTATGAGTTTACATGACCCCTGACCCTCTGTCTGGACAGTGCTGATTTGCCCTGTGCTGGTCACATGCACCCTCCCAAGAAAAAAAAAAAACTCTCTAGCAATACACACCCAGCTGAACATGTGCAGCTTGCCTCCAAGGCTCTGTTCTATCGGCCGATAGATTGGGGACAGTAGAAGAAGGCGAGGTTAAGAGAAGACAATATCAAGCAGCTTTTTTTACACAATGCAGATTAACACCTTAGGTTCCACAGTCAGTATAACAAGCATGCTTTACTTCATATACAGACTGATTTTACTGTTGTGGGTTTAGTAACACTTTAAGCTGTAGAAACAGTGGTGAACATTGCTGATTATGAATCATTTACAACCTTTTACTTTTTTAGTATTTTTTTTCTATTAGAATTCCAGGCAAGCCCTAAAAAAAGGTTATCCCCATTAGCCATCCCCCCACCCCGTTCCCTAAGTATTTCGAAACTTCCTGTTTCAAAACGAAAAACAGTGCACCACAAAATAAAGGCTATTGCTACAAAAACAAGATCAAAAAAAGGAAAAAGTCCTGCACTCATGAAACTATTTACTCAAACTAAGCATCAGATACTATAGTAGCCTCCCTTCTCTAAACGTTTTCACATCATTTAAAAACATGACAAAAAGGCTTTGTACAACCCTCTTCTTCAGTGCCATCATTACTACCACTGCTATATAAATTCTATATATAATGCAACATTCTGATGGCAAGTAAAGGGCTAACAGATTTCCACAGAAACCACCAGATAATGAGCAGTTCACACGTTCCTATTGCAACATTGTATTTCAGTAGATGTTTGATCCTTCATCTGATTTTTTCATCATGTGTATTAGGCTTAAAGCCAGTGGCAGCTGGGGAGTTCTTTTGGGGGGGCGGCAAACAAAGAATCCCCCCCCCCCCCGGCGGCATGGCACGGCACTTAAACACCCCCACCCCTCCCGGCAGTCCGGCACTTACCCGCGGGGCTGTGGTGTCCTCTCCTCCTTTCCTGGAATGCGGGCAGCGGTCAGGACGGCTTCGGTGTCTGCTCCTCCAGCGGTTTCCTCCGCCGTGTGTCTCCTCTTCCGCCAAAGAGCTAGGCATCCAATAGGATTTCCTGACGCTTTGGCCAATCGAGAAACAGGTCTCACAGACCTGCCTCTTGATTGGCAGGGAGGAACTTTAGTGTGAAAATAGCGAAAATTCATTCGCTATGGTAACACAACTGGGTGGCCTCAGAGGGCAATGCTCTGTGCTCCAAGGCCACACTTTTTTGAAGCCTATTAGAGCCTCTGGCTCTAATCAGGTGCTTCAAAAAACACCCGCATTGAAATCCATGGTCCGGCACCACTGATATGTAGATCATGGGGCTGGACGCATGGATAGGGGAAGTGGCGGCCGTGCTCCCTCTATGGACGGACCTCTTAAAGCAAAACTTCACCCAAAAGGCGAAATCCCATTTGTCTGCCTCCTCCTCCTACTTTTTAAGTTTTGGCACTTTTGTTTTGTGAAGCGAGGGGGGAGCAGGTTCCTGATGTTGACAGGTGCCTGCTCCCTCTTCCGAGCAGAAGTTGGGACCCCCCTCCTTCTCCTGCAGCCTTCTGGGACATGTCACAAGCCGGCTCACGCATGTGCAGTGACCACAAACCACCCATCACATTAAAACACATCCGCATAAGGTTCAGCACTCCTACATCACAAAGAATGTTACCTTAACAAGAGTCCAAACACAGGTCGTAAAGGCAGTGCGCTTGTCTCCACAAAAATACAGAAGTACCATGCATCTGGTTGCAGTGCTTTTTATATGGTAGTGCATGCACTGTTTTTGGTGTGGTCCAGTGTGATTCAGCCCATACAAAATTAATGGGCTCAAATCGCACCACATGTGGAATGCACAGCACATTCCTATGTGATTCCTGGTGTGAATCAGCCCTAAGGGTATTTTCTAATTGTCAGGCTGGTTTAACTGATATATAAATGCAGATCGAAGCACATGTCTTGTATCTTCAGATGAATGGAACAGAGTAGATTCAAAAGTAATATTACTTCATATCTCTTTATTGTGTCTGAACAGTGTTTATAAATACTGTGTCTGAAGATATTTTTTTATTTTCTTTACAGCTGTTGCTATATTTACACAGCAATTCCTGGCATTTGCCCACATGTCCTGTGTATTTTGATGACTTTTTGTGTGAAGCATGCCTAATGTCGCCAGATGCTTAATTAGTTGCTGACCAATAAACTTCTATTTCCTACTAATTCCATTTAAAAAAATAGCAAGGACTGATAGAAGAGCGCGCACTAATTAAAAGCTTTGAGCTAATGACACCGCAGCACTATTATTAGACATGGTTCCCACGGCTTCAGCGCAATTGCAAAGCCGCACATCAGTGCAATTTGCATGCTAATTTCATTGTAGCTTGCAACTTCATTTAACAGAAGTCTATGCAAGTTGCAATGAAATCAGTAAAAAGTAATGCAGGAACCTTTTTCATAATCGCTGTGACATAAGTCGCGACGATATGAACGGTTCCATTGCCGGCAATAGGGTGCGACTTGTCATGCGATTTGAAACTGTTAAATCGCAGGATAAGTCGCACTGGTCTGAACGGGGGCTTACAGTCACATTACACTTAACCTCCTGTTGTCCTTTCCCAAGATAATTCATTGAACTCTCCTATAAAATAATTGAAAAGTCTAAAGCCTCGTGCACACGATCAGATTGTTGGCTAACAAAGCGTCAGACTTTTATCTGAAGGGCATGTGCCAGGAACTTGTCTTGCATACAAACGGTACACAATTGTTGGCCAACAAACATGAACGTAGTGACGTACTACGTGGAATTTCAGCACTTGAGCGCCACCCTTTGGGCACCTTCTGCTAATGTCGTGTTTGATGAGAGTTGATTCTGAGCATGTGTGTTTGTACTTTTTGTGTGACGGATTTGTGTACGTACACACGATAGGAAAATCTGACAACAGACCGTTGTCTGCTGAAAATTTACTTGCCTGCCACCCAACATTTGTTGGCGGAAAGTTGGACAACAATTGTCTGATGGAGTGCACTAATGGTCGGATTTTAGGCCAACAGTCTGTCATCACACAATTCCCTGCTGAAAATCCAGTTGTGTGTACGAGGCTTTAAAGTGGAAAGGATTTGAAGGAGGCTGCACTCGGAGAATGGAGACAATGTAAAGTCTCATGTCAGGTCTAAAGATAGGCTTGGCGTGTTCAAAATACCTCATGGCCGATCCCGCCAGGAAGCCGAAACTGCACAGTGCTAATCACAGGCAGTGAGACATTTCCCGATCTGTGCAGTTGTGGAACAGGAAATGTCTCACTGCCTGTGATTCGCGCTGTGCAGTGTCGGCTTCATGGCGGGATCGGGCATGTGGGATTTCAAACACGCCGAGCCCATCTCTAGTCAGGTCTATAGGGGCTCATTGCACATGCATGGTCAGTGCTGGAGATTTCTGGAAGATATAAACAGCAGAGGAGGCTGCAGATGTAAGTAATGAGGGTTTAGTAACAACTGAGCTTAATTACTTGTTTTAGGCTTCATAAATAGGCCTTGAAGTAGTGTATTCTCATGTTTCCTGATACGTGACAATTTTTGTCCACAGTTATAAGTTATTTATGGTATAGGAGTTATTATCTAACAAACTTAGGCTCCATTCACACTAACGCGTTTTTTGATGCATTTTGCAGAAATGCATGGGAATTTTTTAACATGGATTCCTATGGAACATGTTCACATCAATGCATTTTTGTACCTCTGCGTTTTTGCAAAGGGTCAGGGACTTTTTTTCATGCAAAATGCAGCATTTTGCATGTAATAGAATTCAATGCACCAGCATCAAAAAACGCAAGTGCAGCGTTTTTGCTGCGTTTTTTACGCGTTTTGCTTTTTTTTTTTAGACTGTATGCAGTCTAAAAAAAACTGCATTCCCGTGCAAAAAACACTGTAAAAACGCTGCTCAAAAACGTGGCAAGTGCCACAAAAAACACTGCAGAAACGCTCAAAAGCAACATGCATAGATGTGAATCGAGCCTTAGGTATTTTGTGTAATACAAGTTTGATTTTATATTTTACTCTTTGTGTGTTCACAGAAAGATGCCTTCAAGACAGGAGGAGTCACTGACATGGATAGTGGGAAGCCGTTCCCAGAACATATTCAGAGTGTGAATGCTTACCTGGGGTAACTAAAGTTCCTCTGAACTTTCTGCCTTTCCCATAGAAATGTATATATTGCTTATATTTTGGTCAGTTATATATTCTTTGACATATTCTGCAGTGTTGTGTTTTGTAGAGAATCAGCCATATCAAACCTTGCTCCCACATAGATCTTACGGTCTAATAACACTCACCCCCTCACTCTCCCTCCTCTGCTTACTCAAGGGCCACAATGGACTGATGCAATTTATGTATGTTCTCGGATTGTCAGAGCACACCCTTGCACACATTGTTATGGAATACATTGCTGCCATATGGGGTATAAGCTAGTAGTGCCGTGTGCCATGAAGGTTACAAACCTCAGTTTGGGTGGAGTCAAGGCCACAAGGTTCTATATGTGCAGTATAAATTAGCACTGCATGTCTGAACTTGGTGAATCAGTGCCAAGACCAATGAAAATATGCAAAGTGCAATAATCCTACAAGGCTATTTAAAGCACCTGAACAAATATGGGGATTTGGTCACACCATATGACCATACAGTGCTTAAGCCCACTATTGCATCAAAGTACCCCATTTTCAATGGGTCCTACACTAACCATAGAATGAAAGATCCCACTTCTCAACCATGGGAGAAATACACTCCTCTTTATGGGAGAACTAAAAGGACTCCTATAACTCAGGTGGACACTGATTAGAAGTACTGGTGGGGGATGATGGGGTGCTCCATCCCAAGGGGTCTGGTCAGGACCCATATAACAGACAAACAAAGACTTTGGGGGCACACTCTAACTATGCACGTCCCCCTCGGATCTACAGCGACTTTCAGTGCACTGGTAGTGCAAAGTGGATTTGCCTTTCGTAAATAACCCCCAACAGTCATCTTCTTTTGAGAGGGAGAGGACTTGGTAATAGCTGTAGTAGCAATTAAAATGAATCTGTGAATATAAAATATGGGAGCTGTCACTGCTGAATTCATTTCCGGCTCTGAAGCTGTCGCCCTGATCCTGGCTTCAAAGCTTTCAGTCACTCGACTGCAATTAGCATGCAGTCGGTGAAGTCAAAAAGTCTGAGCAAGAATCAAGATGGCAGCTCGGGATCCAACATGTTTTAAAAACCAAGTCACTAAGTGCTGCTCTTTCTATCTTCATGGGTTATCGTTCATTTGCTGAAATTTCATGTGCTTTGGGGGTGAAAATGGATCACTGTGCAGTGAAACACACATATAATTATTAGGTAACATATTTTACACTTATGTAGAAGGTTTAAACTACTTATATATTACATTTTTGACAGGGTCATGCTAACCATGTGTTTTATGACTATATTAAGGATATTTTCTGAAAGTTTGACTAAAGGCAGGCAATGGTAGCAAAATCATCTCCAGTGGTGCAGATCCATGTGTATTTTTCTCTTGCTCTTCTCTGTATTTCTTGGTTACTCTGTTTCATATTATGATAGAAGCGTGTTGACAGAACATTTTCTATCTTTGTAGGGCAAAACCAATTAGCAGGGCTCTGGATCTTGGGGCAGACATTGTTATTACTGGAAGATGTGTGGACAGCAGCCTCGTCTTGGGACCACTAATACACACTGTATGTGTACTTTGTTCTTCTATTATATGATTAACCTTAAAAAATGTAGAAGAACTTTGCAACAAATACCTTTTAGGGCTCATTCATTTGTGTCGTGCTCTCTGAAGGGTGATCCACACTCTTAAGAGAGCATATGACTAGCTAGGACATTGCAGGGCGCTTGCAGATTGGCCCTATTCACTTGAATAGGTCACGTTCTGACAGGCACTACGCCTGTCAAAATTGACAGGGGATATAATTCTTGCCACTGGATGTGTTCACCCCCAGCCACTGTCTCTGGGGGGCAGTAAAAGCATGGTTCAACTGTGGGGTTTACACCAACACCCCCAACCTCCCATGTGAATGAGCCCTTACTGTTGCATTGCTCTGTTACAGTTAGTAATTTATTCAGTGTATTAACAGCTCCAACAGACTTCAGTGTTAAGATATGTTATCATGGTTACATGATAGTTTACATTTTTGGGGTTGTATTCGAGATGTGCAAACAGAGATCACACAAATACTTATAAGTATAACATTTAATTAAGTAATGACAGATACAAATAACAAATGCAATAATATTATAAAATATAACTTAAATATAAGAATTCTTAAAAGCTGAGGTCCGTCCACCGCTGCAAAAATTAAAAGCCATCAGCTGCACATACTGCAGCTGCTGACTTCTAATAATCGGACACTTACCTGTCCTGGAATCCAGCGACGTCGGCACCGCAGCCTATGTTTCCATCAGCTGTCGGGTGCATGCTGCCTCCATTGCGAGTAAGAGAACTCGGCAGTGAAGCCTACTGCGCATGCGCGAGGCTCTGCTTCACCTACTGGCCCGGTGGCTGGGGAAGGAGGAAAACAGGTATACTGCCGCTCCCCCCCCCCGAAAGGTGCCAAATGTGGCACCTGAGGGGGGAAGGAGTACAACGAACGGAAGTTCCACTTTTGGGTGGAACTCCGCTTTAACTAAAGATGCCTTTTCACAACGGAGTCCTGCCCACATACGTGGCGTGGCACCGATAATCAGACCAGACGCATGCATGATGCAGCTCTGGAGATTAGACTGAATATTGCAAGTTCTAACTGTAGTATATACATGTCGCGTTGGTAGGCTTTAACGAATCATAAACAACATTATCTTCTACCTATAGCATGAAGTCATCAAAGGTAACTAGACTTTGGAGACTTGCTGTCTTAGATATTGTGAGACAACTTTAATAAGGAAATATGAAATATGCAATTTCCCCATTATAAGAACAGCACCAAAGTCACAAATACTTCATAATTTTCATAAATATATAACCGCATGTTAGTGATGTCACTCTGTTGCAGTTAGGATGGTATCATTTTTACTTCAGACTAAAATTACTATGTATCCTTAGTAAAATGCAAGTCTTTTTACCCACTTTTTGGACCCAGTAATATAGTTTAGTGCCAAACAATGCAACCTTTAAATTATGTTTTTGGCAGTGAGCTGTTTATTATAAGGGCTTTTTTGTTTGAAATATCTATTGCAAAATAAGAACATAAATCAAAGTGAAAAAAGAAAAAAAAGAAACAACTATACCAAATACGACCACAAGGTGGTGGTATGGCATCTCATGCATTGCCTAAATTATTTTTACAGCACAGACAATATGGTAATCGTAAGACTATAATGGACCAATAATAACTTTTTGGTGCCGAAAACAAGTTAAAAGAACCTATGCCAAACAACACAACAGACCCCAACACCTAAAGTGTACATAATCCCAAGAGCAAAAAAATTATATATTGCAGCATACCAGTCTTTAGATTTGATGGGTTGCATTTGTTTTCTTTTCAGGCATCTTTCTTATATTTTTTACCTGGTACTCCTGTTGGTAGCACATGTCCTGTTCTAGGTTAAAGGCTTAGGATTTCTGGCAGGATCAACAGGTTATTTTTTGTACTTGCGAAAAATGTGCTTAACCTGAAAAATTAAAACAAATGCAGCCACCACATCTAAGGGATGGTTAAGCTGCAATATATTACATTTTTGTTCTCAAGTTAAGTTATACCTTAATATATATAATTTATGTAGTATTTTTACAGAGAACATTAAACTACTGGAACTATAATTTTTTACTAGGATTATATTTTTGTTGTTACCATTATATTTTTCAGGAGGGCATTTAAATACAATAGGGAAAGCTAACAGAGACATGGGGACTGTATTAACCCTGTCCTGAGTGCTCAGATTGTGATTGTACCAAAGCATTTTGGTCCAGCACTGCTTCATGCCTGTCCACCATGTTTCTATATTGTTTCCTTTCAGAAATATTCGAACATACAGTATGTGTCATTATTACAATTGATAATATATATTTTGAATAACTTTAATTATGATTATGAATAAAAACGTCTCTTTGTTTTCCTTTGTAGTTTGGATGGAAGAGAAATGATTTTAACTTACTCGCATCTGGAAGGTAAGTGCTAAAAATGAATTAATATAAAATGTGTGTGTATATAATATACTGTGTGTGTGTGTGTATATATATATATATATATATATATATATATATATATATATATATATACACACACACACAGTTGGGGGGAAAAAGTATTTGATCCCTTGCTGATTTTGTACGTTTTCCCACTGACAAAGAAATGACCAGTCTATAATTTTAATAGTAGGTTTATTTTAACATTGAGAGACAGAATAACAACAAAAATATCCAGAAAAACGCATTTCAAAAAAGTTATAAATTGATTTGCATTTTAATGAGTGAAATAAGTATTTGACCCCTTCGCAAAACATGATTTCATACTTGGTGGCAAAACCCTTGTTAGCAATCACAGAGATCAAACGTTTCTTGTAGTTGCTCCCCAGATAGCAAGAAATTGTGCTGCAAGTTTGGAATGACCTGCTAAGCTGTTACTACACTTGCCAGACTTCACAAGTTTGTTGCACAATTGCAGCAATTCCGCATTACATGACTCCAGATCAACTTTCTTTTTAAACATTCGGCAAGTCTGCTGCAAGTTCTGGTTCAGTTATGTTGTGCACTAGTCATCCCACTGTGGCTGAATTTTCATGCTATAGACTTTCAGAGCTCTTGCTGTAGACTCACCACTGCAACTTTGCTCTTGCTAGAGACTTGGCACGCAAATTTGCTACAAATTGGAAAAGTGTCAACTGGAACTTGTGCTTCAAGTGCTCTGCAAGTATACAACTTGCCAGTGAAAATGTGCAGCAAGTTAACAGACTTACAATTCAACAACAACACGTCGTTCACAAATTCAGATTTGTGGAAAGTTATCCTTGCTATCTGGGTCAGGTTTGAACACATCTCAGGAGGGATTTTGTCCCACTCCTCTTTGCAGATTCTCTCCAAGTCATTAAAGGGGTTGTAAACCCTTGCAGTTTTTCACCTCAATGCTATGCATTGAGGTGAAAAACCTCTTGTAGTGCACCAGCCCTTCAGAGCCCCCCTTTTTAATTACCTGAGCCTGATCGATCCTGCGCCGGGGAGGAGCACACACGCTCCAGCCGGTGTCTCAGATCCTGATTGGATAGATTGATAGCAGCGCAGCCATTGGCTCCCGCTGCTGTCAATCAAGTCCAATTTTTAATTTTTTTTAAAAGCCCGTGGCGTGTGAAACACACCCAAAAACTCCACCCGGTGCCAAAAAAAGCGCACACACATAAAGAGTGACACAAAACGTGCAACGGGTGTTACACAATCCTCCCTAGGAAGTTCCTTACCCCGATCCCCCGGGGCGTTAGGCTCCAGACGCGGACTGAGGTACTCACTGGGCCCATCTGGCCGAAATCAGACAGACCCCCTTTCTCTGGAGGGTCTGCCAAAACAGACCCACCCAAGTACTCGGTGGGACCACCCTCTCCACCCTCTCCCAAGACTTTCAGGGTAGCTCCGAGGACCCACACCCTACTATTCACACTGTGACAAATGTGTAACAATCAACAAAAACATACAAAAAAGTGACAATACAAGGATAAATAAATAGAAAGTGGGGAGAAGGAAGTGGGAGAAGTGAAAGTGGCCATTGTGCAATACAATGGCAGTCCCTTCCTCCAGGAATTAAAAAATTCCTCTGGTCCTACCCAAAAGGCTGGGCCCTGGAGGCAGGTGTGAAAAAAGTGTGTTGTGAAGTGACCTTGGTGCCATAAATCAAAGTGATCCTCACTCACAGTGATTGTACAGCACCCCTGGACTGCCACTTCAGGGGCACATTCATCACGGGCTTTTCTCCCAACCCTGACCAACAGCCCAGTCAGTGCAGCTCCCACCCCAACCAGGAAGGCCTGGAGATCTGAGAGCTTAGGGAGAGCTTGTGTAATGACTCAACCACCATTCCCATCACTCCTACCTAATTACATTGGTAAAATACTAACCGCCCCCGAGGTAGGAAAGGGGAGCCAGTGTTCTCTCCCTAAAAACTGACCGGAGCAAGAACTTCACCAATCTAGGACAGAAGGCCAGGGACCCGACCCTTTGGCCAGACCCGGTGCAGCACCCATCCTCACCAGGAGCACCCTTCCAGACGGCTCAGACTGAACTATTGATCGGCCCCCAATATCGTCGGGCGGCCTGATGTAGTCGCTCCCGAAAACCGCCCTTCCAGGTGCAATTACACCATTGAATTTGCATAGCTCTCCCCTTTGGGAGTAGCACAGCACCTCCTCTGTCAAATGATAAGAATAGATACTACACCTGATCTTAGCCAAAAGGTCAATCAAATCCAATGACGCGGGAGTCGGGGGGTGGAGCCGAGTCCTGCTGTCTGTGTCAGTGGACGCAGCAGCAGGACACGGGTGCCCCAAGGGAGAGCACTTCTCTGACGGGGCACTCGAGAAGTGGAGGAGCCAGGAGCGCCGCTGAGGGACCCCAGAAGAGAGGGATCGGGGCCACTCTGTTCAAAACCAACTGCACAGAGGTGGTAAGTATGACATTTTTGTTTAAAAAAACAAAAAACACGAACGTTTACATATCCTTTAAGGTTTTGAGGCTGACGTTTGGTAGCTTGAACCTTCAGCTCCCTCCACATATTTTATATGGGATTAAAGTCTGGAGACTTGCTAGGCCATTCCAGGACCTTAATGTGCTTCTTCATGAGCCACTCCTTAGTTGCCTTGGCCGTGTGTTTTGGATCATTGTCATGCTGGAATACCCATCCACGACCCATTTTCAGTGCCCTGGCTGAGGGAAGGAGGTTCTCACCAAAGACTTTACGGTACATGGCCCCGTCCATCGTCCCTTTCATGTGTTGAAGTTGTCCTGTCCCGTTAGCAGGAAAACACCCCCAAAGCATAATATTTCCACCTCCATGTTTGACAGTGAGAATGGTGTTCTTGGGGTCATAGGCAGCATTCCTCCTCCTCCAAACACGGAGTTGAGTTGATGACAAAGAGCTTAATTTTGGTCTTATCTGACCGCAACACTTTCACCCAGTTCTCCTCTGAATCATTCAGATGTTCATTGGCAAACTTCAGACAGGCCTGTACATGTGCTCTCTTGAGCAGGGGGACCTTGCGGGCTCTAAAGGATTTCAGTCCTTCACGGCGTAGTGTGTTACCAATTGTTTTCTTGGTGACTATGTTCCCAAGCTGCATTGAGATCATGGACAAGATTCTCCCATGTAGTTCTGTGCTGATTCCTCACCATTCTCAAGAATCACTGAAATTCCACAAGGTGAGATATTGCATGGAGCCCCAGACCGAGGGAGATTGACACTTGTTTTGTGTTTCTTCCATTTGCAAATAATAGCAACAGCTGTTGTCACCCTCTCACCAAGCTGCTTGGCGATGGTCTTTTAGCCCATTCCAGCCTTGTGTAGGTCTACAATCTCTAATCTCAGCTCATTACCTGTATAGAAGACACCTGGGAGCCAGAAATCTTGTTGATAGGGGATCAAATACTTATTTTACTCATTAAAATGTAAATCAATTTATAACTTTTTTGAAATGTGCTTTTCTGGATATTTTTGTTGTTCTGTTTCTCACTGCTAAAATAAACCTACCAAACGTACAAAATCAACAGGGGATCAAATACTTTTTTCCCCTCACTGTATGTATGTGTGTATATATATATATATATATATATATATATATATATATATATATATATGTATATATATAAACCAGAACATGATCGGGTCCCAATTGGCTGAGAGCGCTGGCCGGAGTGTTCAGCTGGGGTTGTCCTTCTTGTCCCCCTGGTCCCCCTGTCAGAACATAACAGCTCAGTGGGGGAGGTCGCTGTAACGTCAGACTGTTAGTGCAGCGGCCCTGACCGGAGCTGTCAGTTGTTTTTTGAACAAAAAAAAATATTAGTGTGTACTAGGCTTTAATCTGGCCATACATTGTATGAATCAACTTCAGGAACTTGATGAAATTTGTGTAGCCCTGTTGGCTGCCTCCCATCTGACATCCCTCAACTGAAAAATGATCGGGTGGGTAGAGAATTGTTGGCTCCATCCAATTAGGTGCTGCCACTGTTCGAGTATTTTGACTGCTGTTGGGTCAGCTGTCAAAATACAATAAGCACAGCAGGAGATTTGTCCATCGGCGCTGTATAGCATTGATGGAGAAATCAGGTAGGTTTTTTTTTTCAGCCTGCAGAATGAATGAAAAAAACAAAAAAACATCAGTGTATGGCCAGCTTTACAATATACTCCAAGCAACAACTAATTACAAACGTCCCTTTGGAAATAAGATTACAGTAAGCCTCTGGCAGGACAAAAGGCATAATAACTAGCCCTGATAGCAATGAATTGACTGTACCAAAGATGAATTGTCATTCATCTACCTGCATCTGTGTTGTCATTTTGTAAATATTTTTGTGTCTAGTTTAACTAGGTGGGCTTTAATTGAGTGCATTACCTATCCTATTTCACAGACCTGCAGGCTTTCCTCCTGTATAATGACCACTTCACCAAAGCCACCCCTCTTAGCCAGTTGTTCGGCCGCCCCCTTGCTGATGTCTTCATGTACAATTTAGGACCAGATGTCCTTCATTGTTTGTGATGATGTTGAGGGCCAGGAGAGGGGAGAATGAGAGCACCAGCTACTACGGGACTAAGATGTAAGGTAAGCATTTGTCTTTATTAAACCCCCCAGACTAAATAAGCATAAATTGTGTATATGTTGGTGGAGGGAACCATTATTTGGTTTTGGTGCAAGCTCAGAGGTGGGCATTATTGTAACAAACAAAGCTAAAATAAAGAATTCAGAAATGTGCAGTAATCCTGAAATAACAACATAGTTTGCATTCGGATCTAGTGTGCATCTCTTATCTATTTGCAGCCTAGCTGGTCATCTAATAGAATGTGGTGCCCAGTGCACTGGAGGAATATACACAGACTGGCATCTAGTACCAGACTGGTAAGAAATCTTATTATATTTATATACATAGTCATGAAAATAAGACTGCTGTCCCACAAGCGAAAATGTTGCTAATTTTGCTACACAGGAGAAAAAAAAATTCTTCATGACCTCCCAAGGTCATATGGCTCATTCCCTTGGATCAACTACTACTACTGGACTACTTTATGTGATAAAGCTTGTCACAGCTTAACTGCTGTTACTCTTAAGAACCCCTTCCTAAACAGGTGGAAAAATCATTATCCTTCTTTGTAAAAGTTATATGCCCTTGTTCTTCGTACGGTCTTTTGGATAAAAAGTGCATTTCATAGATAGATATATAGTTAAATAGGTAGATAGATATATAGATAAATAGGTAATAGGGAAAGGTAAAACCCCCAATAAATATTAATAATAATGTGGAAGCTATTAAAAGTGAATGGGAGGCTCGGCAGCAGCTGAAGCCATTGGCTTCTGCCGCTGTCAGTCAAACTGTTTGAGGAGGAGATGAGGCCAAGCCTGGGGGCATTTAGAGAAGCTGAGGAGCCAAGATCGCCGATGACGAACCATAGAAGAGGAAGTTTGGGGCTGCTGTGTGCACAGCCATTGCACAGAACTTGTGAATTTAACATGTTTATTATTTTCAGAAAAATATAGAATTTTTCAACTGCTTTAAAGCAGTGGTAAACTGTATAAAAGAAAAACAAATCCTGTCCCTCTGCAGGTTAATGCCATAATGGGCTAGTATGCACCACATACTAACACATTATGGCAGACTAACTTTTCAAATAAAGCCCTCCAGCTGCACACTGTCACCACTGCTGGTGCTTCCATCCTCAACTGGTCCTCCTTCCAGGTTCGCACGCTCTGGCCAAGCCAAAATGACATCACTCCTGCGCATGCACACGGGAGTCAAGATCGTGGCAGTGAAAGTGAAAGAATATCCCCAATTTTGGGTTATCACTAGAACAGGAACAGGATGAGAAATCTTCCAGTAGGGAATCTACTAGTTCTGGTGACCCTGGTAACAACCAGGGATTCTCTCACTTTGGAGGGGTTTCTTCCTTACTTCTTGTTTTGGCTGTGGGACAGGATGTGAAGGAAAGTATCCCAGCTGGGGCACAGATGGCAAAATAAAAACATCACAGGGTATATAACCCTCCCTTACTCTACCCAAAATAAAATTAAAAATGTTTTTTCACTTAGTTCTAATTTCTAATTTTACTGGTCATTTAACTGCCCATGTTATAATTTTGAGAACCTTCCTTCTATAATATGTCACTATGCGACTGATTTTTAATGCTTCTAAAAAGTTTGTGTCATCAGCAAGAATGGTAATATTGTTATCTTTTCCATTCCCCTGGTCACTAATAAACAAGTTGTGCCCTGAAGTACAAAACTACTAACATTTAAAATAGCCAATTTAAAATATGTTGTGTTATTTAGTAATGTTTTTATTTTTTTCTCTCCCATTGTATTTTACTGTTCGTTCTGCACTCCTGTGACCTGTTTTCAGCAGAAAGCGGCTGAAAGTGATTGTAAAGGCAGAAGGTTTTTTTACACTAATGCATTCTATGCATTTAAATAAAAAGCCTTCTGTGTGCAGCAGCCCCCCTCAGCCCCCCTAATACTTACCTGGGGTCCCTCTAGCTCCAGCGATGTTGTAGGAATGTCTCGGCCGTCCGGGACTCCGCTCCTCATTGGCTGAGACAGCATTGGCTCTCGCTCCATTCAATCAAAGTCAGTCAGCCAATAAGAAAAGAAAGGGAGCTGGGCGGGGCCGCAGCTCCGTGTCTGAATGGACACACCGAGCTGTGACTCGGCTCAGGTGCCCCCATACCAAGTTGCTTGCTGTGGGGGCACTCAACAGGAGGGAGGGGCCAGGAGCACTGAAGAGGTACCCGAGAAGAGGAGGATCTGGGCTGCTCTGTGTAGTTCCACTGCACAGAGGAGGTAAGTATAACATGTTTGTTATTTAAAAAAAAAAAAAAGACTTTACAATCACTTGAAGCCTACTGTCGGCTGACGTCACAGAGCCGGTCCAGGCTCAGGAAAGATTGTGACCATATGGTTAGGATCCGCCCTCATGCCTGGACCGGCACCCAGCCTCTGCTCAGGGAGCTCTGACAACTGAGCGATTGGCGGTGTTTGATGCTCGGTTCTCAGTGTAATGCCCTATACACACGATCCGAAAATCAGAACGACAGATTGTCCTTTTTTTTTTAATTTTTTTTTTGCATGCTAGTCTTATATCGAACCTGAAGAGTTTACTAAAGTTACGAAAATTCTCGTATGACAGAATAAAAAAAATCGGAAGTGATGTCATGTGTTATAGTGTATTCGTACTGTATTTTTGGACGACAACTGTACTGATTAAACGAAAATCGCATGATCTGGTATCGTATGAGAAAAACTTTTGTGCATGTCTGATCAAATAATATCGGGTGAACTGTCGTGATCGGCTCATGAAAGCTCTGTACTAACGATGCGATCATCGTATTTTTCGTAAGATTTTCTGAACATGTCCCATAGGAAACCATGTTAAATGAACTGTAGTGTGTTTCTGCAAAAAGCACCAAAAAACGCATAGGTGTGAACCAGCCCTAAGATGTTTTTATTTGTATCACCTGTCATGGGATTAAAAAATCTAAAATTAGCCTTTTATAGTACAAAAAGAGCAGATAATCGCTACTATAAGGGGTTCATTTGTACTGTGAAACAGTGAAAGTAATATTATATATATATATATATATATATATATATATATATATATATATATATATATATATATATATATTATAATAAATATACCCAGAAGTAGGATATATGGGCATTTTAACTAGGCGTCAGACATGAAGATATATGAAGGGTGGAAGGGAGATATAAATCTTTTATATTAAAGTAGTACGAAAAGATGAGACTTTTTTTTTTCATGGATATAATCATTTTAACCACTTCAATACAGGGTATTTTCACCCCCTTCCTGCCCAGACCAATTTTCAGCTATCAAGCGCTGTTACACTTTGAATGACAATTGCGCGGTCATGCAACACTGTACCCATATGAAATTTTGATATTTTTTTCCCCACAGATAGAGCTTCCTTTTGGTGCTATTTGATCACCTCTGCGTTTATTATTTTTTGTGCTATAAACAAAAAAAAGTGACAATTTTGAAAAAAATACAATATTTTTTACTTTTTGCTATAATAAATATCCCATTAAAAAAAAAATCAAAAGCAAATTTTTTCCTGAGTTTAGGCGGATGTATTCTTCTACATATTTTTGGTAAAAAAAATCGCAATAAGCGTATATTGATTGGTTTGCGCAAAAGTTATAGCGTCTACAAAATAGGGGATAAATTTATAGCATTTTTATTGTTGTTTTTTTTTTTTTTTTTTTTTTTTTACTAGTAATGGCGACGATCTGCAATTTTTATCGTGACTGCGATATTGTGACACTTTTGACAATAATTTGGGACCATTCACATTTATACAGCGATCAGTGCTATAAAAAATGTACGGATTACTGTGTAAATGTGACTGTCAGTTAACACTAGGGGGTGATCGAGGGGTTAATTATGTTTCCTAGGGAGTGATTCTAACTGTAGGGGGCGGGGACCCACAAGGGGAGGAGACTGATCGGTGTTCCTCTGTACTGGGAACACACCATCGGCCTCCTCTCCTCTGACAGGACGTGGATCTGTGTGTTTACACACATAGATCCACGGTCCTGCTGTGTTCACGGGCAATTGCGGGTGCCCGGGTGCCTAGTGACGCGGCGGCCGCAAGCGCCCCCTAGAGGCTCAGCAGTAAAAGACATCATATGAAGGTGGCCCGGAGGGACAAAGGGTTCCTGCCGCCATCATATGACTATGCGCGGTAGGGAAGTGGTTAAATATAATGCACAATACTGTATTACCTCCAGTTTATCAGCCTCCACCCTCTCTGGGTTCAGATGCTGATCTTCCCTGCACACAGTCTTTAAAGTGATTTTTTTTTTTAAACAACAAATTTGTTATACTTACCTGCTCTGTGGTTTTGCACAGAGCAGCCCTGATTCTCCTCTTCTGGGGTCCCCCCTGGCTTTTCTGGGTCCTCCTGACTTCGGAGTGCCCCAATAGCAAGCTACAAAGTATGGTGTAGAGTGCCCCTATAGCAAGGTAAAAAAACTTCTGACTTTAGAACCACTCACTTCCTGCCCAGGACTACATGTCCCATGAGGCATTGCTCCTCACACATTCACAAGTTCTCAGGCACTTATTGACATGTATGGATGATGTACTGAGCTGTATGTGTGCTGCACTGTATTTCCTGACATGTAAACAAATAATGCATTTTGTATGCAGGCCAACTAATCTGCTGACCGATTAATCAGTTATGAAAATAGTTGACAACAATAGTTGACAATAGTTAACAACTACTATTTTCATAATTGATTAGTTATTAATTGATTAGTTGTTTCGGCCCTAGTCAACACCACTTGTCTTAAGGTGAACAGAAAGATGTTTATTAAAACATACACGTGCATGGGACATTCTCCAGGGGATGTTCTGTGGCAAGGGTATTTATACAATGTAGAAAGCACTTACCCTATATGATTAGTCAACAGACTTTATACAAATATGCAGAACAAGTTTCTAAAGTAGCCAAACTATAAATAATAATTAGGTCAGGTGCAAGATAAACAAGATAACCTTTGACACGTCCAAAATTCCAAAATAACCTATGACATGTTATCAGATGTAAATAGCAATAGAACAGTTACACGTTCCTCAGTATTACCATAAGAAGCCATACAGAGGTCATGACCCAAAAGGGAACTATTGCTTAGCTCAGGCCTATGTAATGTTTATTTAATAGGTTAATTTCTTTATCACCATGGGTCAATTAAAAAAAAAATTGTGTAGACCTGATGAGTAAGAGAATGACACAGTTCTTACAATTTAATAGGATAGTAGAGACATAAACCAATGTGGGGAAATCTTAATATTGAGTCACTAAAAGTAATGAGACCTCTGTAGAAAAATATATCTTCACATATTTTGTGCCATACGTTTTTAGAGGCCAAAAGTTTAAAAGGGAAAAGAAGATTTTGGCTTGACAAACATTTTACCCTGGTAACTCCACTTTCGCAGGGAAAAAAAATAGCAAATAAAAAAAAAATAATATATCGTATACAGTTGCGACACAAGTCATATTTTGATAAAATGTTATTAAAAATGACCTTTCTTTTTCAATCTGCAGCCGCTGTGATTTTCTGTAAATGCAATATGGCTACATTAAGCGCTTGCCGACCAGCGGCCGCAGTTGTACTGCAGCAACATAGCTCGACTGCACGAATTACAGTCATGTTACGTCGGTTCCGCTTTTGTCCACTAGGGGCGCACGCGCGCGCGCCCCCTGCTCGCCTATGGAGTCGATGTGAGTGCCCGGCGGTCGCGATCGCTGTCGGACTCCCACGATCGCTCGGGGCACACGGAGAACCGGGATCTCTGTGTGTAAACACAGAGATCCCGGTTCTCTGAGGGGAGAAATGACAGATCGCCTGTTCATACAGAGTATGAACAGCAAACTATCTCTTCCCCTACTCAGTCCCCTCCCCCCTTCAGTTAGAACACACACTAGGGAACACATTAACCCCTTCATCGCCCCCTAGTGGTTAACCCCTTCACTGCCAGTGACATTTTTACAGTAATCAATGCATTTTTATAGCACTGATCGCTGTAAAAATGCCAATGGTCCCAAAAATGTGTCAAAATTGTCAAAAGTTAATAATAAAAATGCCTTAAAACTATCCCCTATTTTGTAGACGCTATAACTTTTGCGCAAACCAATCAATATACGCTTATTGCGTTTTTTTTTTTACCAAAAATATGTAGAAGAATATATATCGGCCTAAACTGAGGAAAAAAATAGTTTTATATATATGTTTGGGGGATATTTATTATAGCAAAAAGTTAAAAATAATGCGTTTTTTACAAAATTGTTGCTCTTTTTTTGTTTATAGCACAAAAAATAAAAAACGCAGAGGTGATCAAATACCACCAAAAGAAAGCGCTCTATTTGTGGGAAAAAAAGGACGTCAATTTTGTTTGGGTGCAACGTTGCATGACCGCGCAATTGTCAGTTAAAGCGACGCAGTACCGGATCACAAAAAGTGCTCTGGTCAGGAAGGGGGTAAAATCTTCCAGAGCTGAAGTGGTTAAGTTGTTCTGTACACATAATGTGTACTGACCACCCCCCAGAAACATACCGGTAATTTCCTGCTTGTGTGATTGGCTCACCAATTTTCCCAGAAGTCTGCCTAAGATACAAGTCAGATTTCTGGCATCTCCTGCAACAAAAATGTGATTTTCGCTGAAATACTCCCTGTACGAACACTTCTAAAGGGAGGAAGGCCCAGCAGATTTCCTCATTAGTGCTCTTCAGCTGTCACAGCTGATTGATAATTATGAAATCACTCCCATTAGACCCACGTAGCACAGAGACACAGAGGAACACAGTGATTTCTTCAGAATAACAAAAGGTAGGAATCTGAAACAAATGTTGTTATAATCCTTGCAATGTACATAGATCACCAAGAGGGGAATGTTTTTTTCTCAACAAAAGTGGTTACTTTTTAACTACTGTCCATCTCTTTTTGGGTGGGAAGTGTTGCAAGATCAACCAAATTGACCTTTTGCTTTTTTTTTTGTCTGAAATAACTCTATGGAACTCTTATAACATTATAGAACTCATATGAAGGAGTAAAGTTAGAACGTACTTTAACTTAAATGATCTTAGGAGACCAACTGTTCTAATGGGGCTAAGGTGCACAAATATGCTGTTCCCTTATACTGTGAGTATTTAAGTTGTCAGGATTTTCAGAATTTCCAGAAAGCAGCCTATGTTCTCTGAGTGGGGTGCCAAGAGGTTTGTGTACAATTTAAAGCAATTTTATGAATCTGTGTCCTAGCAGGCATAGAAATTGTAAAATGGACTGAAATGTGCAGAAAACATTTAGGTGAATCAAAACAGCAACCTAAAAAATGTATTGGAATCAGCAAAGGTTTTCAGGCTACCTCTACAATTGAGGAAATTTGGTATGGTAATTTTTAACTCAAAAGTTTTAAAGGAAAGCTTAGAAAGGACAAATAAATCGAAAAGGTGAATCAGAATAAAAGAAAGGCATTTTAATACTCTATGTAAGCTCAATGAGATAGAGATATTAGAACCTTTTGAGATCTGAGAAGCTTTGGTACTTTAAAGATAATCACGGTCATGGGGATAATATTTTCCTACCAACAGAAATTACTTGTAATGACTCTCTGGGGTTGATTTACTAAAGGAAAATAGACTGCTCTTTGCAAGTGCAATTGCATCCTGAAAGTGCAGTTGCTCCAGAGCTTACTAAATGAGATAAAGCTTTGCTTTATAAAGAATAAAGGTTCCCCAGACGACGCCATTTGTGGTGAAATGTACGTCGGGAGGTTGACACTCTGACGTCATCGCCATCCTAGTGTGGACGGGTGCTCGCTATGCCGGCCGGCTATTTGCTGTTTTTAATCTACTTATGTAAGTTTTCTACCTTCTTTTATTAAACCATTTTGTCAGTATTACACTATGGTCAGTTCTTTTTCATCCACATGCTTTTGAGACGAGAGTTTGGGGTCCCTGCTATATCCACTTAGCCACGCTGTATGGAGTCAAGTCACACCAGCTGGACTTCCCATACCAGGACGGAATACAGGCTGTTTTTTGCTTGCCTTGTGGTAAGCGCAATATTTGTGTGGTGGCGGATCACTGAGTGTGGTGTCTCTCTCATCTCTACCACCGAGTCTTGTTGTGTCCATTTATGGGTTTCTCTCTGGGACTGATTCTGGTCAATTATTACACATAAGGATTCCCATCTACTACATATGGACATGACCTTTTGATTCACAGTTATATGCATGGACTTATATATATTTTTCTGATTATTGCAATGGTTCACATACATACATGAACTTTTCAACAGGAGTCCTTGGGACATGGTTAAAAGCATATTTCACATATCTTATTCATACATTTTAGCGCGGTTATTTCTTTTTCTTTTGTTATTTTGGTACACATCTCACTGTTTAACTGCTGCTTTTTGGGGGATTTATTTAGTGGTAGCGCAGTATTTTTTCCTTGTTCTTTATAAAGAATATCCAGTCACATGCAAGAAAAATTAAAAAAACAATATTTTTGCTTGCACTTGATTAGACGATGGATGTCAGCAGAGCTTCCCCCATTTACTAAGCTCTGGAGCAAATGCACTTGCAAAACCTTTGCCAAAAAAGTTTCACATTCTCACATTGAAGTCTTCTTCTGAAAATGTTAATTCACTGCTTCTCAAGTTGATCACACTGTTTAGGACAAATATGCAGTATTCTGACATTTGGTCAGTGACAGGTATTGAAGTTGGTGAGACACCATCAAAGCCAGGCAACTACATAATCTTCTCCCGACGCTTTTCCAACTCCCTAGTGTTAGTGTTTGTGCAATACACTTATCCAGATGAGTGTGGCCCAGAGCAGTCTCATCAAATTATCATAATTCTTCTGGATTCTAAAATACAATTTTTAATAGGGATTATGTGAAGTGAGGTAGAAAGTAACCTAAATACATTAAATATTGTGATATTACTGCATATACATGAAATTTACACTGTGGGGTTGATTTACTAAAACTGAAGAGTGCAAAATTTGGTACAGCTGTGCATGGTAGCCAATCAGCTTCTAACTTCAGCTTGTTCAATTAGGCTTTGACAAAAATCTGGAAGCTGATTGGTTTCTATGCAGAGCTGCCCCAGATTTTATAGTCTCCAGTTTTAGTAAATCAACCCCTGTGCCCTTTAGTGTAAGATTCAGGTGTATGGATTGTAAAGCTGCTAACTCAAAATAACATGAAATCACACAACAAAACCCACAATAAAGGAATAGCTAAACAAAACCAAAACTAAGACACAAAATATAAATAAAGTAGAACATCAATCATGAAAATTGTGAAGACATAAGGCCTTATATAACAGCATAATCTTGATCTTCTCCCAACTTTGTGCACAAAAAGACACTATCCAGTGCCACCACCTATTAAAAGAAGCTTATCATACTTATTTGATTCATATATATAAGAAGGTCAAAATGCAGTAAGGTCAATTCCAATATGATCCAGGGTATGTACCGTAATTCCACCAACAGTAGGTAAATAAAAGGTTCTAGTTATATCCCTCCTTCAGCAAGGAATCATGGGTAGAATGTTCTTTAAAAAGATGAAGACAAACTTCCGTTAATGAAATACTGTTTTCAGACATTTAGTAGGGCATATAAAACCGTAAAACTCGACTTTCCATAATTTAGCACTATCAAGTCTGCTTAATAGAGTATTTCCCAACATGGAGCAGAGCAGATTGGTGAGGCAGAGAATGTTAAACACCGACAACGGTATGCAGAACATGTGATGACATCACCAAGGACTTTTCCTATTTGTTTCTTCAATGGACAACACCAAGGGCAACTGATGAAGTCCATTGACAAAACGTGTAGGGCCTTAGGCACCCTAACCTTATTCTAATGGTTGTATGTTTTACTTTTTTTAACATATACATTTTCTTGCATTCTTTAAGAAAAATGACATGTCTTTGTCTATCAGCAAAGCCATTGGTTAGTATGTCAAGCAAATTTCACCTAAGCGGTCTGCATGTTGCAATTTTAAGACAATATCAACAAAATTTGAGAGAATGCTAAATCAATGAATTCATTCCTACTGTTTTCCATGGGTCACATGACTGCTCTTATTACTTTTTGACTCTCCACATCCTGGTTTATTAGCAGCATAACAGCAGTCACGCTCCGTCAACCTGTAAGTTGCATTCGCTTTTACAGTGGGAAGTACACTGAATTCATGCAAACCTTGCCACATACCTTACTGTACCCCAACACTGTCAGTCATAAAAGAATGGGCAGGTATGCGCTGCTCTTCTCGCACAACAACCCTGACATATTACTGTAATGCGGGGCAGGATATCCCTCTATAGCTTTGTTTTGGCCATGCTGAGGAATAGGCATCAGTGAATCTAGCAGCCATGTCCTGATGGTAAAGATTACTGCTCACTGGTTTGTGGCAGGATCACCAACAGCAGGAGGGGACAACACGATACACAGCATGACAGGTGTCGCTGTTATTTACATTGTAGTATTGTTTTGCAGAGTAATATTGTTCTATTGCAATTTAGCCTAGTGTATCACTTAAATGTGTGTACATTGACAGACTTGTTGCACTTTTTTTATTAACAGGCACAATATAGGATTTCCAATAGCTGAATGCACCTCAGATGGGAATTTCACCATATCAAAGCCACGGGAAAGCGGAGGTCTTATCTCATTTGGCACTGTTGCAGAACAATTAGTTTATGAAATTGGTGATCCTCGACACTACATTCTACCAGATGTTTCTTGTGATTTTTCCCATGTTACTATTACTGAAGTTCAAGGTATGCATGAAAACAACTCAAATGTGTTTTCAGTTTCTTTACAGAATTTATGATTTGGGTAAAAAGAAACAATGTGGATATAAAATAAGTGTGAAAAAATACTATAAAACCTGAATTTAAAATATTTTTGATGGGCACTAGCAGGACAGAGCTAATACATACAATATGTCACAAAAGTGAGTACACCCCTCACATTTTTGTAAATATTTTATTCTATCTTTTCATGTGACAACACTGAAGAAATTACACTTTGCTACAATGTAAAGTAGTGAGTGTACAGCTTGTATAACAGTGTAAATTTGCTGTCCCCTCAAAATAACTCAACACACAACTATTATTGTCTAAACCACTGGCAACAAAAGTGAGTACACCACTAAGTGAAAATGTCCAAATTGGGCCCAAAGTGTCAATATTTTGTGTGGCCACCATTATTTTCCAGCACTGCCTTAACCCTCTTGGGCATGGAATTCACCAGAGCTTCACAGGTTGCCACTGGAGTCCTCTTCCACTCCTCCGTGACGACACAACGGAGCTGGTGGATGTTAGAGACCTTGCTCTCCTCCACCTTTCATTTGAGGATGCCCCACAGATGCTCAATAGGGCTTAGATCTGAAGACATGCTTGGCTAGTACATCACCTTTGCCCTCAGCTTCTTTAGCAAGGTAGTGGATGTCTTTGAGGTGTGTTTGGGGTCGTTATCCTGTTGGAATACTGCCCTGCGGCCCAGTTCCTAAAGGGAGGGGATCATGCTCTGCTTCAGCATGTCACAGTACATGTTGGCATTCATGGTTCCCTCAATGAACTGTAGCTCCCCAGTGCTGGCAGCACTCATGCAGCCCCAGACCATGACACTCCCCACCATGCTTGACTGTAGACAAAACATACTTGTCTTTGTACTCCTCACCTAGTTGCCACCACACACGCTTGACACCATCTGAACCAAATAAGTTTATCTTGGTCTCATCAGACCACAGGACATGGTTCCAGTAATCCATGTCCTTAGTCTGCTTGTCTTCAGCAAACTGTTTGTGGGCATCATCTTTAGGCTTCCTTCTGGGACAACAGCCATGCAGACCAATTTGATGCAGTGTGCGGCGTATGGTCTGAGCACTGACAGGCTGGCAGCATTCATATGTGAATGAACTGCAGCTGCAGCTCAGTTTCAGGGTCTTGGCAATCTTCTTATAGCCTATGCCATCATTATGTAGAGCAAATTTTTTTCTTTTTTCAGATCCTCAGAGAGTTCTTTGCCATGAGGTGCCATGTTGAACTTCCAGTCACCAGTATGAGAGAATGAGAACGATAACACCAAATTTAACACACCTGCTCCCCATTCACACCTGAGACCTTGTAACACTAATGAGTTACATGACACAGGGGAAAGAAAATGGCTAATTGGGCCCAATTTGGACATTTTCACTTAGGGGTGTACTCACTTTTGTTGCCAGTGGTTTAGACATTAATGGTTGTGTGTTGAGTTATTTTGAGGGGACAGCATATTTACACTGTTATACAAGCTGTGCACTCACTACTTTACATTGTAGCAAAGTGTCATTTCTTTAGTGTTGTCACATGAAAAGATATAATAAAATATTTACAAAAATGTGAGGGGTGTACTCACTTTTATGAGATACTGTACATAAGTGGTCTGACCTACTGACAGTATATGATAATGAATACTTCCTCTTTTTAAATTGGAAGCTTATTTTCATTATTGTACCTAAAATTGGCTTTCAGGTGGCAGAACAAACTATTGCTGTCTGTGTCTGTAGATTTATGTTTAAAAACAATAAAAAAAGCATATAGTTCTATTCATTAGGCTTGACTATTGAATAAACTGCTGATAATTCTGTTCAACAGGAATAACATGACACCTTATATAGTATATCATATTACACGGCTTAAAGCGGAACTTTACCCAAAAGGGGGAGTTCCGCTGTTCCTCCTCATCGCCCCTTTCTCTGTCCAAATTGGCATATTTTTTAAAGATGGAAGAGCAGGTACCTGCTCCCACTTCCGTTCCGACCACCAAGGCAGTTGAAGCTGAAGTTCACCTCTCCTTGTAGCCTCTTGGGACATATTACATGTCCCAATAGACTTCTGGAACATTCACATGGCACTGCGTGGCTCGCGCATACATAGTGGGCAGCCAGCTGTGAAGCCACAAGCAGTCAGTCAGCTACCCACAATTATGATGTTGGCACCAGCACTGAAGAGCAGTAAAGAAATGCAGTCGGGAGAGTGCGCTGCTGGATCCCTGGACAGGAGAGTGGCTGTTTTTGTTCACACAGGGGACTGAAAAACCACTTTAAAGTATATGTAATCCAATTTTTAAAATATCATGAAAAAAATATGCATTGCACGTGGTTGTGGAATATTTGCATCACGTCCTCATTCACTTGCATTAATTAATGCACATTCTATGCATTAAGGTGAAAAACCTCCTGTGCTGCAGCAGCCCCCCAGAGCCCCCCTTTTACTTACCTGAGCCCGGTCTTTCCAGCGACAGGGACACACACATCAGCTGGTGTTTTGGGTCCTCATTGGATAGATTGGCTCCCACTGCTCTCAATCATCAAATCCAATGACGCGGGAGCCGGGTCCTGCTGTCTGTGTTAATGGATGCAGCAGGACAAGGGAGCGCACCCACACGAGTGCCCCCAGGGAGAGCGCTTCTCTATGGGGGCACTAGATGTGGGGAGGAGCCAGGAGCGCCGCTGGTAGACCCCAGAAGAGGAGGATTGGGGTGATTCTGTGCAAAACCCTTGCACAGAGGAGGTAGGCATGACATGTTTGTTATTAAAAAAAAAAAACCTTTAACCACTTGCCAACCAGGCTTTTTCTGGCACTTTTTGTTTACAAGTTTAAATTAGTATTTATAATCCCAAAATATTACACATTTTTTTAGCAGAGACCCTAGGGAATAAAAATATGATTGTTGCAATTTTTTATGTCACATGGTATTTGCGCAGCAGTTTTGTAAGTATAATTTTTGGGGAAAAAAATACACTTTAATGAATTTAAAAAAACAAAAACACAATAGTTACCCCAATTTTTTTGTTTAATATAAAAGATGATGTTACACTGAGTAAATAGATACCTAACATGTTACGCTTTAAAATCGGCGAATGGCGACAAACTAGGGTAATTTAAAATTTACACTCTCCCTTTAATTTTTTTTCTTGATCATGTTTATTTCTATTACAAGGAATGTAAACATCCCTTGTAATAGAAATGAGGATGACAGGTCCTCGTTATGAAGAGCTCTGGGGTCAAAAAAGACGCAAATTCTCTTTTTTTACCTTAAAAGCAAAAGATACAAAAAAAATAAAAAATTTTGATCTTTTGCTTTAAAAAAAAAAAAAAATTCCAGCCTGGTCCGGACATGATGTCATGACGTTGCTCCGGTCCTCCAAGGCTATAGAATTGATCAAAGAGTGTTGGATCAGCTCAGACCGGTTTCATGAGAAAGCCAGCCACCTGCAAATAAAAATTGTACCAAGGGTTATGGCTGATATCTACAGCCAAAATCCCGGTAAACGCTTGCAAACCGCAACGTGTATATATGTATTGCGGTCAGCAAAGTGGTTAAGAGAAAGGCTGGGGAGGGGGCAGGAAGGGCTCTAAACGTGCAGCTCAACTGCATGTTTTTAATCCTCTCCCACTGCAAGTCTTGTTTTCCGATTGAATGGTGGTAAGAATGCATCGTTGAGCAGCGCTGGGATCTCCTTTTACTTTGAAGGATATCTTTCTACTGCCAATACATTGATAGATACATTTTCCCATGGTAGTTTGCGTCTCTCTTCTCTCCCACAAGGCAATAGGGAAGATATCACTCTTTGCCATTATTATTATTGGTTTTTCATTAACATAATTGTGTTATAAATAGCAGTTCTGGGTGTCAAATATTTAAGTAAGCTACATTTCATATTCTTTTATTTTTTTTATATATCTCAACTTACTGTTAATACAAATGTATCCTGAGCTGTAGTAATTATTAGCAGGTGTTCCCAGAGGCTCAACAGTTATTTGAAGGCTTCCTCCAGGTTACTAAAGTTGAAGAAGACTGCACTAGACCAGTGTTTCTCAACTCCAGTCCTCAAGTACCCCCAACAGGTCATGTTTTCAGGCGTTCCATTATTTTGCACAGGTGATTTGATCAGTTTCACTGCCTTAGTAATTACCACAGCCGTTTCATCTGAGGGAAATCCTGAAAACATGTTCACCTGTTGGGGCTACTTGAGGACCGGAGTTAAGAAACATTGCACTAGACCAGGGATATGCAATTAGCGGACCTCCAGCTGTTGTAAAACTACAAGTCCCATCATGCCTCTGCCTCTTGTTGTCAAGCTTGTGGCTGTCAGAGTCTTGCTATGCCTCATGGGACTTGTAGTTCTGCAACAGCTGGATGTCTGCTAATTGCATATCCCTGCACTAGACCATAATCTAATCCTGAGGTTAACCTTTCCATACCACACCATTGTTTTTGTTTGATTTAATTTTTTATTTTTTTTGAAAATTATAGCTTTGTGTTTGCTTTTTAGAGTTTTTTAGAAATGTCCGACAGGCATTCAGCAGTCGATACTGCAGCCTCCTAAATGCCTATTTTTTCTGACTGCTGAACAGGGTTTTTGAATGGGAATACCGCTCTGAAACTGGAGGCCTAGCATTTGGCTCATGGTTGTGGCCCCATTCACTAGTACTGCCATCGAACACAACAGGGGGTATAATTTTTGCTGTGGCGTGTGTACAACGTCATCCGTCTTTGGTTTTATTTTTTTTGGGGGGGGGACGTTTGGGGTGGTAATGACATTGCACAACCGCCTTTATTTTTACCAATGCCCGACTACGCGTAAATGATCCCAAACACTGCTGCCATGCGGTGTCCCATGGATGATCAATCCAACTTTCCACTGTTTACACTTTTCCTTATTTGTAAATAAATAAATAAATATTTATTTCTAAAATAGATGTTAGAGCCCGTTCACACTGAGAACTGCATGTGAATTGTACAGGAACACTGTGCAGTTCCTGTGCGATTTGCATGCAGTTCTGTGCAGTGCAATTTTAGCCCTATTCATTTTGAATAGGCTGAAATGATACCGCACTGCACAAAAAGTAGTGCATGCAATACTTAATGAAACGCACGGCAACAGCATCACATGATACTTCTGTAATATGTGATCCGGTTCAGACAAATGCACTGCATTTGCAACCTGCGCTTGGGTTGTCTTTAACTTTGCAATGACCCCCACAGCAGATCTCAGGGGCAGTGTGATTGGAATGAAGTGCAGGAAGCCGCATGGGAACACAGCTTTCCTGCACTGCATTCTAGTGTGAATAGGCAATTATGGTTTTGCTACATATATTTAAAGTATATAGTGAGTTATGGTGGCATATACCGTATGTCAGAAGAACTGTACGGTATATTACCTTTAACAAGATAACAGAACATTTACTAGTTGGAGACTTTCCGGCAGATGTTCAGCATAATATTTACCTATAGAGAAGTGATGAAGTATATCATATTGACAAACAGTATATTATTTGGCAGCCTGCTCGATTGAAATGGATTTTAACCTTCCAATGAACTTTTACCTTGACAAGGGCCTAATATAACATGTATGAACTCTTAAAAAAGTTCACCAGGAAGTTCATTTAGAGTTCTCTGGATAAGAAGTTGTGCAGATGGGGAAGTCTTGGATTCCTTGCACATTTTAGACTCTAGTGCCTTGACACGTACAGCAGGAGATGGGAGGTTAATATCTTCTCATTTGTCATTCATTATTTTTTTTAATTGAAGTTATCTCTAATGTACATGCTTGGACACTAGACACGTTTACACTAAAACTGAACTTTTCCAACAGATTGCAATGTATTTATTTTCCAAAAAAATGATGGGACGTGAACTATTATCTATACCAACCAGACTTTTATTGATGTTCTTCACATAACTAAAAGACAGTTACTGTTTATCACCTTTTACAGCCTGCAGCCCTGAACTAAAAGAGCTGACTCAGCGCTCTGACCAGCCAATACTGATATATTCACTAGTTCCAGCAAAGATACTGCAGGAGTTATGGGTATCTATAGCTAGCTGCCTATGGCTCCTTTGCAAGCTAGATCTAGCCCCTTGCTAGAAAAAATGAAAAAGCTAAAGGGTTCAAATCATAATCTACTCCACCTTACCATGGTAGTAAACTGTTTTTGGTTACTGAAAACTGACCTTTCTCCCTCGCTCAACAATCTTTGGCGCATGTGCCTCTGCATGCATATCCTAAAACATTTGCAAGTCAACTTCCAACTGTCCTGAACCCAGCTTCAATCAGTATACAGCTTTCTCCAGTCTAGACCCAGGAACTAAGTATTACAGCTGATCACCCAAGAATCTAGCTGACACTAGCCTAGGTGCTCTGGAACTGGAACTCACTTTTTTGTAAAATCACACAGAATATATATCACACAAGATCAGCTGAGCATAATCACATTATCGTAGGCAAAGGAAACTGTATACAGGAGTATAATTAAAATAGCTAAGGAACAGCCAACATAAACAGTATGTTAATCCACTAGCCTCTAATAGCTGACAGTGATCTAATAAACAACTAGCCACTCAACCAGCCTAGGTGACCAGACCATCTGGCAGCCTATCCACAACACTGGATACACAGTACATTACACATTATTACAAAACACATAACATCCCACAATGGTTCCTTAACAAGGTAAAGTGGTCACAATATTAATCTCATCTCCAAGAGATGATCAGACAGACAGAAACAATAGATGACTCAATTAACAGTGTGAATGCATACCTAGGAGGTACACAATGGTAGAAAGACACTTAACACATTACACCTTAAACATATTATATCAGGAGACCTCAAAATTAGGTTGCTTTGAGCTGATGATATTAACACCTGCTCTGAGTATCACAATCTAAAGCAGCCATTGCTGTTTTTGGGCACAGAGGCTCTAAATATGTATCTGGGTCCTCCAGTTCCCAGAGTCTGTGTGTTTTGGGGAGACATGGACTTGAATCAGAAACAAGACCACTCCAAGGGTCTCCCAAGCACACACCTCCCAAAGAGTAGTGTTTCCTGAAAAGCCAGTCAGTAGGCAAGAGGCCACCCTGCAGTCCCCTCCAAAAGTCCCTGTCCTGGTTGGGTCTGTCACATCAAGTATATATTGAGCTTCTTACTCATAATTGGATCTTACTTCCTGATTAATTGAGGCACTGGTGACATAGCCAGGACCTAACAGATGCCTTCTGGGTCACCAGTGCCTTCCCTGGAGATCTTGTCTGTACAGTGGGGGCAAATTTTCTTTCCCATAAATGTATTTGAGCACTGTGTGGGCAGTGCGGCTTCTTCAGTCGTGAAGGGGGCGGGGGATGCCAGCCTATTCTAGGAAGTGAAAGGAGTCACCTTCCCTTAGTAAAAATTGCAAATAGGATAGGAACAGAGAAGGGAAAAAAAATGAAAAGTTAATCTATTGAACAACAGCCTGCGTATTTCAGAAATGATGTGCTTTTTGAAACGCTATTTCACAAAGTTGAAATTGGTGCCTTTGTTTTTGGTTTTTTCTTGCGGTTCCAGGTAAAGGTTTGCTTTGAAGTGTATGTACACTTTACATTGATTTTTCAGTATGCCTGGCTTTAATCCTCTCTTCATACAGTTTTTTGTGTGTGTTGCATAGTGTTGCTAAGCCACTGCCTTGTAATTCTGAAAAATAGATTTAGGGTTTTTAAAAGTAACTGTAGTGTATTCTCAGTAAGTACATAATTGTAGTTATTTTATATTTTCCTCTAAGATATGTTTCAAATAGCATTTCAGTCTTTTGCTGTTCAATATTTTAATTATTTAATTTGATTATAGAGAATGTGGTCACATTCTGTTTCTAACAAGTGCTATAATAAGCACAGTTAACCCTATAGGTATGCATATTTTTTTTTAAAAAAAGACCAGTCCTATAGACTTACATTGAGGAAGAACAGTGAAGCTCCATCACTATGCAGCACTACTAAACAGCAAGCAGATTCTGCCTTCTGCCTATGCAATGGACAAATAGGGGTACCCTTATGTACATATAAATAAATAACAATAGGTGTTCAACACATTATGAATCACTAACCCGGAACAAGTACAATATATAGTGTATATTACATTTTAGCCATGTGATGCAGCTCAACTCTTTGGTTTTCTTCTAGGGATGGTAATATAACCCTATGTTCCAGAACCCCACCAAGCATAATTGGCTGCTATAAATACATATAAACGCTTTTTTAAAACACCATACTGACATGCATTGCTGACTTTTACATATAGAAAATGTTAGTTTCCTGGCTGTCACATGGGGTCTGTAACTTTTGGTAGTTACTGAGCTGAAATAAGATGCAGATTAAAAAGTATTAGTCAGCTCAGAATTTCTGTTCTGTATTCTTGTTGTGGGTTAGTGACTCAGAGTATTAGGCCTAATGTACACGAGACGTTTTAAAACCTCTCCTGAGTGACAACTTGACAGATGGTAACCGACGTTTAAAAACGTCCGTTTTGCTGCGTTTACATGCCACGTTTTAGCCGTGTTTAGCCGCATTTGTGTTTAGAAGCCTTTTCTTTTTGTTTATCAACTAGTCAAAAATGTATCTCCATTTAAAATGCATGTAAACTAAATGCGGCTAAACGCGAGTTACCGCGCTTACACACGTTTACAAGCTGTTACAGGCATTTGGTGTTTCAGATGCCTCTGAACATCCGTCCTGAAGGCATTTTTTTGCTTTCCAAAAAATACTTCTAAACTCAACTGCCTAGAAATGACTATAAATACCCTGTGTACATGTACTGATAAGATAACATAGAGGCGAGTTCAGGGGCAGCCGAAAATTAATGGCCAACTGCTCCAAAACGTCCGTTTACCAGCAGCAGTGTACATAAAGCCCTAAAATAACAGACAGTTAGCATTTTCAAGTGGTGGTTATCAATTGCAACCTCTGTAGGCTCCAGATAATTTTCTTTTAGTTGCCAGGCTCCCTGTCTCTTTTTGCGCCTCTGGTGACCAAACCTACTTTGCTTTTTTTCACAAGTTCAGAGTTTGTAAAATTAGTCTCACAAAAAGGTAGAATACCAGAAATCATCAGGCCTATATGTGGTATTGTAGCTCACAAGCATGAAAACACGGTGTTAAAGTGCATCACATGTAACCTCACAAATTTAAATGCAACTTTGAAGAAAATGGTTTGGTCCTCCTTTGCCATTAGCATGCAGTGCACCAGTGTGCTAGACCACCAAAATGTGACCAAGCCACTTAAATGTGATCAAGCACTATGGCCATCTTCTGATTCAGCTCACCACTATTGTGATCCTCCAGGATACAATCACAATTGAGTAACACTTTGTCCTTCAGAAAATGTCTGCTGCATTCAAATGTGTCTATCTGTAAAAACTTAGATTTTCGTGTTAGATAGCATTAAAGATCAAAAAATCTAATTACTGTTGTCAAAACAGTGTGGTTAATTTACTAAAACTAGAGAGTGCAAAATCTGGTGCAGCTGTGCATAGTAGCTAATCAGCTTCTAACTTCAAGGATAAGTTCACTTTTCATAACATGTTACACCCATATTCAGTTACGCATGGACCTGCCTCCACATCCCCTGCTCTCCCACTGTGACAGCTAGCAGGGACCCCGCCAACCCCCCTGTCCCCCCCCCCCCGCACACTTGCGTGTTAAAAAATGCAGCTCCGCCCACCCGGCCACGTCACCTATTCACAGTGCCCTATGAACAGTGAGCGCTGTGGTAATTCATTGAGTCTTCCTGTCAGAATGTATCGCCTTCCTCGTATGAGGTATGAGCAAGCCGATATACCATATGAAAAAGCTAAGATTACATTTATAAAATATGTCCTTGTCTATGCATAGGGCATATGTACTGCAGTATTTATCATTGCTATCTGAATGCTGTCAACATATTTAAAAGTTTTTTTTTCTCTTCATCTGACCGACATAATTTACTTTCCTAGATGAGGAGGCTGTCACTGTAAATGGAGCAAGAGGAGTTCCACCGTCTTCATTATATAAGGTACTGTCTACTGGATAATAATTTCTATGATTGGTCCCTTTTCTTCAAGGATATGTTAGTAGTAAATTGTCTCAGCATGAACTGAGGCTAAAAATTTGTGCCAAGTTTACACTGTATGTGAACCACTTTGGTGGATGGAAAACCAAAATGAACAAATGTAATTACGAACACATTGATCACAATATGCAAGTGCTAAATGCTGAAAGCAAAAAACTTCATGTGATGTCTAAATGACATAACTCTAATGAGTAAGATTATCAAATGAAACCAATAAAACAAGTGAACAGTATAACAGTGAAATAAATGTCCAAAAGTGATTCAGAGTCCATCAAGGAATAAACAAAACATCATTGTGACTTGAAGTGAAGGTTGTGCAAAGAAATTGCTGATATATGATCCACCACCAAAAAGTCAAAGGCTTACCAAAACGATTGAACTCAAACAGGCGTACGCCTAATGAGTCAATCAAACTATTGGTGTGATACACCAAGGGATAACGGCCTCAGCAAACACGACCTACGGTTCGGGGATAAACTCCAGTGATCCCTCTCAATGACACTCTAAATGGGTAGCCTTCAATGGGGGTTTTTAAAGGGGGAGCCAGATGAGTAATTTCTCCCGTATGGTATATTTATGAGGAAAGAAAGAAAAGGGGCACATAGTGTAATTCCATTTTAAAAAGGAGTATTTATTGTATAATAGGAACACTCACATTTGTGGAGATAAAAAAAGCGCTTGCTATAAATTATGATATGATGCTGTGGTGTCAGCAGAGCCCATCCCGGGCTTTCTTTACTCATTTGGCTCCCCCTATAAAAAACCCCAATGAGGGCTACCCATTTGGAGTGTCATTGAGACCTTTGGCAATTGTTCATTCCCTTTAGGACATGTATAGTCTTCAATTGTGACTGGTATCCATCAGTTTCACCATCCCATTCCCTTCCCAGAGCAATGCCAATCAGCCTGGATGAGGAATTGCTGATCACTTCCTACCAGGGCTTTGACTCCTCAGTCTTGTGTGGTTTTTTCAGGTGTGGACTACAGTGTTTTCCCTACTGCCTTCGCACAGCATCCCCATTGTGGACAACTCAGACAACCTATGATAAACAGTCAATGTGGACCCCCCAGTGGACATTGTTGTCTAGAAGGTTCAGATGCCTCCAAGAACTGGATCTTGTTTTGGAAATAGTCACTAGAAAATTGTTATCATCTTCAGACACCTTTAACCAGTAGGGTTCCTCAGCATATGTGTACAACAGGTTTACCCCTATGCCCCTTTCCTTTCACCAGGGAGTTACTCGCCTCTCTACTGTTGCAAGAGAACTGTGTATTCATGGGTCATCCTCTCGTAGACAACCCCTTTTCTCTAGTTTCAATTAAGACTACCTCAGACTTTCCCTCCTCTGTTGTGAATAAGATTTCTGACCAGACCAGATTGTCTGCCACTGGGCATCATATAGACCTTGGCCTGATTAACAAGTCATACAGTTCTGAGGTTGGTGAGGACTGTACAGGGAGATCCTGTCAGAGAATACTTGTCTCTTTGGCTACCTTCTAAGGTTCTAGAACAGGAGTTCTCTTGACAAGAGAGGTAGTATGGATCCTTACTAGAATGAAACCTTATATATAAAGGTTATTGCAGCACCACACAAATGATTACCTTCCATGTAAACAATTTAAATAAACTGAATCCCATGCCATTAAATACCAAATATAGTGCCACTGTTGCAGATAACACAAAAAAGAAACAATTCCAAATTCATGAAATATCACATGTGATCAAAATCAAATACAATGCTTAATACATAATGATCAATCTTAAATTTTATGAGCATATAATAAAATAATTCACATGAATCAGTCCTGTGACTTCATGAAGCTCCAGGCTGGGCAGGTTTTTTCAGGCAGGATTTTCTCAGGGATTACTTTAGGGACATGTGATCGTCTTACATGTATGTAGGAACTGAGATTGATCCTCTGTTTTATCTGATCTACAGTATATCCCTCCTTGCACATTTTGGAGGGGAGCTCTACCTTCTATCCCTTGTCTAATCCTTATAAAGGAAACTCCCATATTCCTTAGTCGACTGGTCATGCTGACTTCTTGAGATTGAACCTTGGTTCTCTAAGAGGGCTCAGGGACCACTGTTTCTCTTCTTGAAGATTCTGCTGACCAGGTCATCCTCAGGGGTCTTTCTGGATACTCCTTACCTTGGTGAGATAGATGTCTGCCCTGGCAGTTCTTAGCATGCACAACTCTTTCTCACTTGGCCCTTATGGGGAATTGCGGTTAGAGACATTCTTCTCAGTTCCTGGAGAAGGGGTTTTTCTCCTTATTGACCATGCTCAAACCCTGAGTCCTTGGCTTTTGGAAAATGTATTTTTCATTCAACCCTTTTGGCAGATCAGGAAATCAGTTTCCATGTTATGTCTATAATACGGGGCTCTCTTTTATGTTGTGTTATTCCTGATTAGATGTGAGTATTCTGGCATCTTGGGTCCTCAAGTAGAGCTGCACGATTCTGGCTTAAATGAGAATCACTATTTTTTTCCTTAGAATAAAGATCATGATTCTCACGGCGTAACATCATCTTTCACATTATACAAAAAAAATTGGGCTAACTTTACTGTTTAGTTTTTCTTAATTCTTTGAAGTGTATTTTTTCGCAAAAAAATGCGTTTGAAAGACCGCTGCGCAAATACAGTGTGACATAGAATATTGCAACAATCGCCATTTGATTCCCTAGGGTCTCTGCTAAAAAAATATATATTATGTTTGGTGGTTCCAAGTAATTTTCTAGCAAAAAATACAGATTTTAATTTTGTAAGAAACAAGTGTCAGAATTTAGTTTTTAAATGGTCAAATGCCCACATCTACTCACCGAAGTTCATTCCTTTGATCTAAGAACAAAAAGTTACAATGTTTATAGTTATCTACTAGAGCAGACAATATTGTGAAAATCAGGCTGCCCATTTTTTTTTGACAGCTGAGTGAGCAGAGAACTCTCTACATGTCAGGGCTGGGCTCGGCCCTTCCTTCTCTGAGCTGGCTGCTCAGCTGTCGGCTAATTGCCACCTCCTATCTCTCCACAGTTACTCAGCTGTTGATAATATCCTGCTGGTCAGTCCTGCCTTCTTAAGCCGCCCAGTCCAGAGGTTCTCTGCCCTCGTCTTGGTCAAACATCACAAACTATCTCCTGCAATGCTGTTCAAGACTTGCTTTGCTGACATGCCTTCTGGCTCTAGATACTGCTTGCTGTTCCATTACATTAATCCCTGACTTCTGGCTTGGCTGACTATCCATTCCAGTTACTAAACTTTGGCTATGTTTTGACTGTTTGTTCTTTTTACTTTTATTATTAAACAAGTGTGATTTAACTGTACTTCTGTCTTGGCCTGATTTCATGGTTTCTGACACTACACTTGTTATATGAATGAATCGGGAAATTCTGCATAGAGATTGTGAGGGGGGTCGAATCGAGATCACGATTTTTTAGCGATTAATCGTGCAGCTCTAACATCAAGTTTAGTTTCCATGTTAACTCACCAGGAGTTCGGCCCCTCCTGTACCAGTTTGCAGGTAGTCTTCTGTTTTGTGTATGCTGGGCCTTTTAGTGATTGTTTGCTGTTGCCCACTTCTCAGTTAAACTGATTTTGGATGTCCAAACAGTAAAAATCCTACAGTTCTTTTTTTGGAGTCTATTATGGGACACAGGTCACAACCCTCTGTGTTTGACCATGCTCTGGTACTGCTTGCTATAACACATGCTGGGAATAGGAGGGACTATCTTGGCAGGCCTACAGAATTTTTTGTGTCCAATCCTTTTGAAGGCGGCAGAATAACTGGACTGTATATGACTTCCTGTATCCCTCAGTGGATCACAGAAATCATATTTTTTCAGAACAGAGTATATAGGATTTTCGAACTGTTGGTTATTTTAGAAGAAACTGGAAACTGTATGTAGTTTCATGGAGGAAGTGCCAGATTACCAATATCAAACTTCAAGATATCCCTACACCATTTTTTGTATGGCTACATATTGAATGTTCAAGAGTCTAACAAGGACAGGAAACAAATACATATAGTGGGGGTTATTTACGAAAGGCAAATCCACTTTGCACTACAAGTGCACTTTCAAGTACAGTCGCTGTAGATCTGAGGGGGGACATGCAAGGAAAATAAAAAACTGCATTTTTGCTTGCACATGATTGGATGATAAAATTAGCAGAGCTTCCCCTCAGATCTACAGTGATCTACAGCGACTGCACTTACAAGTGCACTTGTAGTGCAGAGTGGATTTCCCTTTAGTAAATCAACCCCAGTGTTACTTACAAAAGTCATCAGACATGTTTGTAAAGTTCAGTTGCTTTAACATGAATAGGTTTGGCAAAGTAGCATTTGGAAAATTATACCATGCACAGGAGCATGGTTTTAAAAGCATATGATGGTAGAGCATGTTTAATATGTGTAACTAAAGTGTCTGTAATTAGGTGTGTGCCACATATCTGGATGGCTTCAGAGCAACAGCCGTATGTGCTGTAGGAGGACCACGAGCAGCAGAAAAAGGAAGACGGACAGCTGAAAGCATTCTGAGAAGGTAAGATCACTAGAGGTCAGTTTCAGTTATATTCCGTTTTAGACTACACTACAGCAATTCATCTTGCTTCAAGTCAGATTGTAGTGTGATTGCTCCAGGTATTAGGCCAAATGTGGGATCTTTTCAGAAGTGGGTTTTATCTGATCATGGACAGTTTTTGAATGGAGGTTATGCATGTTCGATAGACCTTTTTAGAATCGGATGGTATGAATTGCCATGTAATGTGACTTCTTTTGTGTTACTTTTTTTTACTAGAACTCGAGATATGTTCACTCATCTTGGCTTGGAGGATTACAGTGCAGTACATCTGCAGATTATCGGTGCTGAAGATTCATATGGACCACATGCTAGAGGAAAAGATGTAAGTGTTAAGGGCAGTCTCTGCATATTTCAGGTTTTAAATGAACCCTAAAATTGGTTGTAAACCCACTTTTTTTTAATTTGCTGACAGGTAGGGTTTTTAATGACATAGATTCTACCTGTCAGCAATTGTATACACTGAGCTGCAAATGTGCATTAACAGCACCGATCTGTGCCGCAATGATGTGACTCCCATGCACAGGGCCAGGACTGACTTCATTGCAGCCTGGCCAATCAAGCAGCTGAAAAGGTGGAACCTGGAAGGAAGGAAGACCAGTCAAAGGAATGGGGACACCGCAGTGCTGTTGGGCACATCATGACATATAAGCCTGTGATAATATGTTAGTATGCTGTTTATCATGCTTTAAAGGAACAGGATCTTTCTTCTTCTTTTTTTTTTTTTTTTTACAACAGCTTTAAAACTGATCTCCAGGTTGTTGCATTAACTGTATGTAGCTTCTGCTACATACAGTACACAGTGCTGGGTTCCAGCTGTGAGACAGAGACTTTCCGCCTCACACCTGGAATAAAACAGATGGTTTGAGCGACGTATGAATAAATAAAAAGCATCCTCTGATTAGCCAAGTCAGAGAACCTAATGTCATCACTCCACCTCAGCCAGAGGAAGCTTTGTATTCATTCACATATTACAAAGCTGCCTCTAAATAACTGAGCACCGCTCAGACAGACTCTGCTTTTTTTTTCTGGGTGTGAGATGGGGAATTCAAAGCATGATTTCAGCACTATGTACTGTATGTATTGGAAGGAAATAATTTATTTGGACCAGCCTGGCAGAATATGCATTTCCCTATTCTGCCTAGCAATATGACAGATCGCCGCCATTACTAAAAAAAAAATAATAATAATAAAAATGCCATAAATCTATCCCCTATTTTGTAGACGCTATAACTTTTGCGCAAACTAATCAATATATACGCTTCTTGCGGGTTTTTTTTTTTTTTTAACAAAAATATGTAGAAGAATACATATCGGCCTAAACTGAGGAAGAAATTAGTTTTTTTATATATTTCTTGGGGATATTTATTATAGCAAAAAGTAAAAAATATTGCTTTTTTTTCAAAATTGTCACTCTTTTTTTGTTTATAACAAAAAAAATAAAAACTGCAGACGTGATCAAAAACCACCAAAGAAAACCTCTATTTGTGGGAAAAAAAGGACATCAAGGCAGCGTCAGATTAGTGCCAGTAGCGATAACACCCACACACGCACCATACACCTCCCATAGTAGTATAGTGTCTGAACAGATCAATATCTGATCTGATCAGATCTATACTAGCGTCCCCAGTAGTTTAGTTTTCCCAAAAATGCAGCGTTAGCGGGATCAGCCCAGATACCTGCTAGCACCTGCGTTTAGCCCCTCCGCCCAGCCCAGCCACCCAAGTGCAGTATCAATTGATTATTGTCACTTACAAAACACATAACTGCAGCGTTCGCAGAGACAGGCCTGATCCCTGCAAACGCTAACAGTTTTTTTGGTAGCATTTGAAACAGTCACTGACAGTCAGGTGCTCTTTTTTCCTGTGAGTTTCACTAGTTGTACCAGTAAATTTAGAGGCCATAATGTCCAATCGAAGGTACAGTAGTGAAGAGGCCTGCACGTTTCTGAGTATGACAGATGAGAGTGAAGAGGAAGTCACCCAGGTGTCAGATTCAGGCTCAGAATACGATCCTGTAGACAGCAGTGCCACCCTGACAGATAGTTCTGACGATGGAGTAGTGGTCCCTGCCAGGGTCAGGCGTACCCGACCCCGTTCTTCTGCTGTTGAGGTGCAAGAACCGCAAGGCTCTCTTATGGAGCAGAGAGCCAGTACTAGTGCCACTCATCCTGGTGAACTGGCAAGCACCAGCGGCCTAGTACACCCTGGTCATAGTTAAACCAGCATTGCAGTATCACGTGGTGACGTGGCGAGTCCCATAAGTGCAGTTCAAGCTGGTGAGGTGACTAGCATAACTAGTGGCCCGCAGCCACCAAGAAGACAAAGACAGGCCTGTCGAGCCCATAGTGCCCTTCCTTTTTCATTTTCCAATCCGAATTGGGAGCCCACCACTTCTGCAGCACCTATACTTCCCCCATTCACTGGCCAACCCGGAATTCGGAATTCAGGTGGAAACAGTTGATTTTACGTTACTTCATTTTTATTCGCTGTTTTTCACAGAAGATCTCTATAGATCTATTGTGGACCAAAGCAATTTGTATGCTGGTCAATTCATCGCCGCTAATACCCAGTTGACCGTTGCCAGAGATTGGAGACCTATCACGGTCTCCAAATTTAAGACCTTTCTGGGCCTATCCCTCCTCATGGGCATAACTAAAAAAAGTGAGTTGCAGTCATATTGGTCCACTGACCCAATTCACCATATGCCCTTGTTCTCTACCTCCATGACCAGGGCTAGATACGAGCAAATCTTGTGATTTATGCACTTCAACGACAATGAACTCTGTCGTCCTCTGGGTGACCCTGAATACGATCAGCTCCACAAAATTCGGCCCCTCGTAAACCACTTCAACCAACAGTTTGCAGCCTTGTTTACTCCCAATCAAGTTGTCTGCGTTGATAAGTCCCCGATTAATTTTTCTGGCTGCTTGTCATTCAAACAGTATCTTCCCAGCAAGCGTGCCAGATACGGGGTCAAGATGTATAAGCTCTGTGACAGGGCAACTATATACATATAGTTGTATGGTTTACGAGGGAAAAGGTCACGTGGAGCCGGATAACTGCCCAAACTACATAGGGGGCGCTGGTAAGATTGTGTGGGACTTGGTGTCACCCTTATTTGGTACCACTTGTATGTGGACAATTATTACACAAGTGTGCCACTTTTTAGTCACTTGTTTGATCATGGAATTGGCGCATGTGGCACCGTGCGATCTAATTGCTGGGGCTTGCCCCAGTGACTTGTAGATTCCCGTTTTAGGCTGGGGGAGAGAGCGTGCTTGAGAAGTAACAATTTCCTCGCAGTGAAGTGGAGGGATTCACGGAATGTTTTTGTTCTGTCCTCCCTTCACGCAGACGCGACGGTCCAAATTCAAACGGCAACTGGTGTTGTGGAGAAACCCCTCTGTGTCCACGAATACAACCTTAATATGGGAGGGGTGGACCTCAACGATCAGTTGATGGCGCCGTACTTAATTGCTCGTAAGGCCAGACGCTGGTATAAAAAAGTGTCTGTGTACTTATTCCAATTGGCTCTGCTGAACGTTTATGTGCTATACAAAGCATCAGGACAAACTGGATCCTTCCTTAAATTCCAGGAAGAGATCATCACAGCCCTTCTATTTCCAGATGGTGCTGTGCCCCAACTTCCTAGCGCAAATGCAGTAAGCCAGCTGCATGAGAGGCATTTTCCGTATGTCCTCTCTGGTACCCCTACCCAATGATCACCCCAAAGAAGATGTCGTGTCTGTAGCAAGCGCGGATATAGGCGTGACACGCGCTTTTATTGTCCCTCCTGTCCTGACCATCCTGGTCTTTGCATTAGTGAATGTTTCGAACGCTACCACACACTAGTGGAGTATTAGCGTAGGTTACAGCACTGCACAGACTAGGGCACACTTTCACAGGGTCTCCAAAGATGCCATTGCATTTTGAGAGACCCGAACCTGAAACCATTACAGTTACAAATAAGAGTGTAAAAAAAAAAATATATATATATATATATATATATATATATATATATATATATATATATATATATAACATAAAGCCAAAAATAGTTCTCGTTTTATTTCTGCCTTTCTATTGTTCGCTTTCTATTGTTCTGCTCTTTTTACTATGTTTACTATGTTTTATCATGTTTGCGTTTCAGGTATGTAATTCTTTTATACATTACTGTTTACTGTGTTTTATTGTTAACCATTATTTTCTTTTCAGGTACGCCATTCAGCTGCAGCACTGATTTATTTATCTTGACAGCAACAGCGTTTGCTCTCACGATACGTAAATCAGCGACTCCAGCGATGTAGGAGGTGATTTCACCATCACAGTTAAAAAAAAAAAAAAAAAAAAAAGAGAGCATATATGCCGAAGCATGGGGGCAGGGGAGGAGGGGCAATTTGCTCCTAAAATTAGGGGCGGTTTGCCCCCATGCTTCAGCATATATTTTTTACTCTTTTTTTGGCACAGATTGTTGTGGTTTTATTGAGTTAATGTTTTATTGTTTCCATTGTTTGCTTTTCAGGTGCACCATTCAACTGCAGCACTGATTTATTCATCTTGACAGCAACAACGTTTGCTCTCACCATATGTAAATCAGTGACCCCAGCGATGTAGGAGGTGATTTCACCACCACGGTTAAAAAAAAATGGTGCATGTATGCCCATCATTAGAAGTGGGTAGATGCAGGGTGGTATTCTAATGGTGGACATACCCACCGATCAATATCTTTTTTTTGGTTTAGCCCACAGGCTGCATGAAAAAAAAGAACATTACAATATATGCCCAACAAGGACCAGCAACGTACTGGTATGTTGCTGAATTTTGAGTGGTTGTACCAGAATGATGCCTGTAGGTTTGGGGTCATTTGGGGGGGTTGTGCTATCTGGGCATTTCATGGCCTCCGAAACTGTGATAGGTAGTGAGAAGTGAAATCAAGAATTTACGCCCTTAGAAAGCCTGAAGGCGGTGCTTCAGGCGGTGCTTCGAGGTCCTGTACGTGGCTAGACTGCCAAAAATTCCCACACATGTGGTATCCCTGTACTCAGGAGAAGCAGCAGAATGTATTTTGGGGTGTAATTTCACATAAGCCCATGGCATGTTTGAGCAATATATCATTTATTGACTACTTTCAGAAAAAAAAAACATTATTGTAATTTTTCAGAAACTTGTGACAAAATATAAAATATTCCATGAACTCAACATGCCTCTCAGCAAATAGCTTGGGGTGTCTACTTTACAAAATGTGGTCATTTGGGGAGGGGGGGTTGTGCTATCTGGGCAATTCATGGCCTCCAAAACCGTTAAAGGTAGTGAGGAGGGAAATCAAAGATTTACGCCCCTTAGAAATCTTGAAGGCAGTGATTGGTTTTTTGGGGTCCTGTTACGCGACTAGACTGCCAAAAAGTACCACACATGTGTTATCCCCGTACTCAGGAGAAGCAACAGAATGTATTTTGTGGTGTAATTTCACATATGCCCATGGCATGTTTGAGCAATATATCATTTCAGTGACAACTTTGTGTAAAAATTAATGTATTTTTTTTGTCATTTTTCAATCACTTGTGACAAAAAATAAAATATTCAATGTGTTCAACAAATCTCTCAGCAAATTCCTTGGGGTATCTACTTTCCAAAATGGGGTCATGGGGGGGGGGGGTATTGTACTGCCCTGCTATTTTAGCACCTGATGAGATAGGCAATCATAAACTAAAAGCGTAAATTCCAGAAAATGTACCCTAGTTTGTAGATGCTATAACTTTTGCACAAACCAATAAATATACACTTATTGAATTTTTTTTTTTTACCCGAGACGTGTGTCTGAATGCTTTTTGGCCTAAATGTATGACTAAAATTGAGTTTAGTGTATTTTTTTATAGCAAAAAGTAGAAAATATCTTTTGTTTTCAAAATTTTCATTTTTTTTTCATTAATTTTGCAAAAAATAAAAACCACAGAGGTGATCAAATACCACCAAAAGAAAGCTCTATTTGTGGGAAAAAAAGGACGCAAATTTTGTTTGGGTACAGCATTGCATGACTGCGCAGTGCCAAATTGTAAAAAGTGCTCTGGTCAGGAAGGGGGTAAATCCTTCTTGGGCTGAAGTGTTTAAAGTGACAGTAAATATAGAGATCAACTTTAAACCTGAAGGGGCTTTTTTTTTTTTTTTTTGACTAATTGACTCTTTAAAAGCACTTTAAAATGGATTAATGGATAGGCAATTTTAACAAAAACATGCTTCTAAATTTTCCATGGAGGGTACTTAAATTAAATTTTTTTGTTTATTTAGCAAAAAATAAAAAAAACAGTGGTTATTAAATACCACCAAAAGAAAGCTATATTTGTGTGAAAAAAGCTATAAACATTTCATATGGGTACAGTGTTGCATGACTGCGCAATTGTCATTCAAAGTGCGACAGCGCTGAAAGCTGAACATAGGATAGGAAAAGGGTACAAGTTACCGGTATTAAAGTGGTTAAATACATGTAGTACAGTACATGTTTGAGTTTATTACTATTCTGTGATACCTATATATTTGTTTTAGGTTGCTCGAGAAGCTGTCATTTGGCTCGGTGTTCACCACAAGCAGAAAAAAGCACTGGAAATCTTTGCAAGAGAGATTGCACCTGCTGGCACTGGAATGGGTAATGTTTTTATTTACATTCCTTGGAGAACAACAAATATTGTCCATAGCCGATAACTGAGTCTGGAGTTATGCATAGGTACAGTACAAGTTTTGAAAATACTCATGCATTCAGAAAATCTCAAACCTGCAGTTGATCCAGAAGCCAATAAACTTTCATCAGGTGTGGTCCAACTTGCTCCCACAAAAAAAAAATCCTTCCTGATCCTCAAAGGCAGTAAGATAACTCCCATAACTCCCAAGATAAATGGGAAAAGGTCCCCCGAGCGGGGTTTTTAGGCAGCTAACCATAGATATGAACAAGGCATTAAATAAAATAAAATATTTTTTTTAATGCCTTGTTCATATCTATGGTTAGCTGCCTAAAAACCCCGCTCGGGGGACCTTTTCCCATTTATCTTGTCCATATTGGGGTGAGCAGCATTGACTCCTTAATGTGTCTTCCCTCTTTGATAACTCCCAAGATAAACATTCTACAGTGTTATTTCTTACATATATCGATATCTGATAAAGTGTATTTCAAGGCAAAATAAAAATGTACAGTACATGCACAAATAGTAGTTTGTGCTTGTAGAGTGGCATCCAGATTATTTTTTAAACTGTCTACCGAGTCATCGGCAAGGATTTTAAGTTTCCCACATGTGGAGGTTAAACTTCCATTGACAGAGAGGGTGACCTTTAAATGCCTATTTATTATTATTATTTACGGTACTTATATCAATTTACACATCGCTTTACATATACATTGTACATTCACATCAGTCTCTACCCTCAAGGAACTTACAATCTAAGGTCCCTAACTCACATTCATATACTGGGGCCAATTTAGACAGAAGCCAATTAACCTACCAGCATGTCTTTGGAATATTTACTCATTTATAGTAAGTAACATTGTCCCCTATTCTCAAAGCTGAATACATTCAGTTCAGTTTTCTCTTCATTAAAACATGCATTTTTCATTGCAATTAGTGCCTTAATTTGTATTGATATCAGCCTCTTGTAATCCCATATATCTCACCACAGTCACAATTTTACGCCTTTACACGGTCCTGTAAACGGTTAGGCTGCCAAAAAGTCTCACACATGTGGTATCCCCATACTCTGGAGAAGCAGCTAAATGTATTTTGGGGTGTAATTCCACATATAACCATGTCATGTTTGAACAATATCTCATTTAGTGACAACTTTGTGTAAAAAAAATAAAAAATAAAAATTGTAATTTTCCCGAAACTTGTGGCAAAATATAAAATATTCCATGGACACAACATGCCTCTCAGCAAATAGCTTGAAGTGTCTACTTTCCAAAATAGGATCATTTGTGGGGGTTTTGGACTATCTTGACATTTCCTGGCCTCCAAAACTGTGATAGGTAGTGAGGAAGTGAAATCACCATTTTACCCCCTTAGAAAGCCTGAAGGCGGTGATTGGTTTTTCGGGGTTATGTACACGGCTAGGCTCCCAAAAAGTCCCACACATGTGGTTTACCCGTACTCAGGAGAAGCAGCAGAATGTATTTTGGGGTGAAATTCCACATATGCCCATGGCATGTTTGAGCAATATCATTATCATTTAGTGACAACTTTGTGCAAAAAAAAAAAAAAAAGTGGCAAAATATAAAATACTCCATGGACTCAACATGCCTATCAGCAAATAGCTTGCTCGGGGTGTCTACTTTCCAAAAAGGGGTCATTTGGGGGGGGGTTTGAACTGTCCTGGCATTTTATGCACAACGTTAGAAGCTTATGCCGCACATCATCCACTCTTCTAACCACTTTAAGGCAAAGCCCTTTCTGACACTTTTTGTTTACATGAAAAAATATTTTTGTTTTGTTAGAAAATTACTTTGAAGCCACAAACATTATATTTTTTTTTTTAAAGCAAAGGCCTTACAGATTACAAACAAATTTTTTTTCACACAATATTTGCTCAGCGATTTTTCAAACGCAATTGTTTGGGAAAAAGAACACTTTTTTAATTTTAATGCAGTAAACCACACTATATTGTCCAAATGTTTAATGAAATAAAAAAGATGATCTTATGCCGAGTACATGCTTTAACACGATATGCTTTAAAATTGCGCACAAACGTGCAGGGGTGACAAATTACATACATTTTTAAAAGCCTTTACAGGTTACCACTTTAGATTTACAGAGGAGGTCCACTGCTAAAATTACTGCCCTCGATTTGACGTTTGCGGTGATACCTCACATGCATTGTGAAATTGCTGTTTACATACAACACGAGACCGATGCTTGCGTTCGCCTTTGCGCGTGAGCAAAGGGGTGCTTTTATTTTATTTATTTATTTATTTATAATTATTTATTTGGCTTTTTTATTTTTTTTTTTAAACTGTTCCTTTTATTTATTTTTTATTGGTATCTCAATTATTATATTATGGTAGCAATAGGTAGTGACAGGTACTCTTTTTTGAAAGAATTGGGGTCTATTAGACCCTAGATCTCTTCTCTGCCCTCAAAGCATCTGACCACACCAAGATCGGTGTGATAACATGCTTTCCCAATTTCCCAATGGCGCTGTTTATATCCGGCAAAACCTAAGTCATGAAATGCTCGTAGCTTCCGTTTTTTTAGGCCATAGAGATGATTGGAGCCTTTCTGGTCATGATCAGCTCTTTGGTCATCTGGCGGAACCACCGACTGCATTCTCGGGTTTCCTGGTGGGACAGGAGAGCCAGAGAAAACCATGGAAGATGGGGGGGGGGGGCGTTCCCTCCCACTGCTTGTAAAAGCAGTCTAGAGGCTAACTAGCCACTAGGATTGCTTTTACATGAAAGCCGACCGCTGGCTGAAAAGAATGATAGCATGATGATACCTAAACCTGCAGGCATCATTCTGGTATAACCATTTAAATTCCAGCAACATACCAGTACATTGCTGGTCCTTGTTCGGCATATATTGTAATGTTCTTTTTTTTTATACAGCCTGTGGGCTGAACGAAAAAAAGAGGTTGATCATTTTGGCCACTAAATTTACTGGTACACTAGTAAGACTCACAGGAAAAAAGAGCACCTGACTGTCAGCCATTGCTTCAAACGCTACCAAAAAAACTGTTAGCTTTTGCAGGGATCAGGCCTGCAAATGCTGCAGTTATGTGTTTATTGTAAGTGACAGTGATCGATTAATACTGCACTTGGGTGGGCTGGGCTGGGGGGCTAAACGCAGGTGCTAGCAGGTATCTGGACTGATCCTGCTAACACTGCATTTTTGGCAGCCCTAAACTACTGGAGAGGCTAGTATAGATCTGATCAGATATTGATGAGTTCAGATACTGTACTACTAAGGGAGGTGTATGGTGCGTGCGTGGGTGTTAGCGCTACTGGTACTAATCTGACACTGCCTGGGGCGACACAGACCCTAATTGACGCTAAAACCTAACTGACATCACCCGCAGGGTGATCAGGGGGTTAAACCTTATATTAGGTAATATACGGCAGGTGTCACCGTTCTCTGCTCTGCCCCTCCAGCGCTCACTGGAGCGCTGGACTTTGGAGGGGGCAGGAGCAGCTGGTTCAAGTTCTCAGTGGCTGCCAGTCCAGGCATGTGGGCGGATCCCGACCATATGGTCATGATCTTTCTCGAGCCTGAAACGTAGATGGATTTAAATTTTTCCATCTCTGCAGGAACCAGCCACATTTCATCAATCTATGGCCATTCCTGCTCCACAGAAGTTGATCTAACAATCAACTTTCGTTAAACAAGAATGTTGGAAAACTTTTGTCGATTAACAGCTGTAGCCACTGATCAGTGTATTCTGACAGCGATGGAGTTCCAGTGGAGAGGGTTCCTTCACCCACCTCACTTGTGGATAGGGCAATCGATTTTTTATTTTTATTTTTCTCGATTGGTTCACTGGTTGAAGGACAAAAAACAGTTAAACTTTGGGCAGTGTAGATTCCATTGTATTAGACACAAATGAAAAACTCAAGTATGCTATATTGTGTATATTTTACAACAAGTTCTATGTATTTAGTTCTAATTGAATGTTTGTGCATATTTTCCGATCCGCCTTAGACATTACCACAGTTTTTTTTTTTTTTTTTTTTTTTGCATAGATGGAAAACTAAAGAATGTCAGATCATGTAGCTTTGTACAACATGTTCTATACATATAGTTCCAATTGAATGTTTGTGCATATTTTTCCCACCATCCTTACATAATAAATGATTATCCTTCTACAAAATTAATAGTCACAATATAATTTTAAATGTGACCTCTGAAGGATGTTTGTTCGACGCTGTGAAGATATGGTGTTGGCTGTGTCTTCTTTTTTAAAAGCTATATTTACACAAGAAAGTTCAATCAGTGGTCACGCAATCTGAATTGAAGGGATTTTGGCATTTATAACCTAGAAACATGTTCATGTTATTTCCCATTTACAGTATGGAGAATAGGGATGAGCCGAACACCCCCCTGTTCGGTTCGCACCAGAACATGCGAACAGGAAAAAAATTCGTTCGAACACGCGAACACCGTTAAAGTCTATGGGACACGAACATGAATAATCAAAAGTGCTAATTTTAAAGGCTAATATGCAAGTTATTGTCAATAAAAGTGTTTGGGGACCTGGGTCCTGCCCCAGGGGACATGGATCAATGCAAAAAAAAGTTTTAAAAACGGCCGTTTTTTCAGGAGCAGTGATTTTAAAAATGCTTAAAGTCAAACAATAAAAGTGTAATATCCCTTTAAATTTCATACCTGGGGGGTGTCTATAGTATGCCTGTAAAGGGGCGCATGTTTCCCGTGTTTAGAACAGTCTGACAGCAAAATGACATTTTGAAGGAAAAAACTCATTTAAAACTACCGCGGCTATTGCATTGCCGAACATAGAAGTTCATTGATAAAAACGGCATGGGAATTCCCCACAGGGCAACCCCGAACCAAAATTAAAAAAAAAAAATGATGTGGGGGTCCCCCTAAATTCCATACAAGGCCCTTCGGGTCTGGTATGGATATTAAGGGGAACCCCAGCCAAAATTTAAAAAAAAAATTGACGTGGGGTTCCCCCTAAATTCCATACCAGACCCTTCAGGTCTGGTATGGATTTTAAGGGGAACCCCGCGCCAAAAAAAAAAAAAAAAAACGGCGTGGGGTCCCCCTAAAAATCCATACCAGACCCTTATCCGAGCACGCAACCTGGCAGGCCGCAGGAAAAGAGGGGGGGACGAGAGTGCGGCCCCCCCCCCCCTCCTGAACCGTACCAGGCCACATGCCCTCAACATTGGGAGGGTGCTTTGGGGTAGCCCCCCAAAGCACCTTGTCCCCATGTTGATGAAGACAAGGGCCTCATCCCCACAACCGTGGCCGGTGGTTGTGGGGGTCTGCGGGCGGGGGGCTTATCGGAATCTGGAAGCCCCCTTTACCAAGGGGACCCCCAGATCCCGGCCCCCCCCCTGTGTGAAATGGTAAGGGGTTACTTACCCCTACCATTTCACTAAAAAACTGTCAAAAATGTTAAAAATGACAAGAGACAGTTTTTGACAATTCCTTTATTTAAATGCTTCTTCTTTCTTCCTTCATCTTCTTCTTCTTCTGGTTCTTCTGGCTCTTCTGGTTCTTCCTCCGGCGTTCTCGTCCAGCATCTCCTCCGCGGCGTCTTCTATCTTCTTCTCCTCGGGCCGCTCCGCACCCATGGCATGAGGGGGGAGGCTCCCGCTCTTCTCTTCATCTTCTTCTTCATCTTCATCTTCTTCTTCATCTTCTTCTTCTTCTTCTTCTTCTCTTCTTCATCTCTTCTTCCTTCTTCATTTCTTCTGCGGGCCGCTCCGCATCCATGCATGGAGGGAGGCTCCCGCTGTGTGACGGCGTCTCTTCGTCTGACGGTTCTTAAATAACGGGGGGCGGGGCCACCCGGTGACCCCGCCCCCCTCTGACGCACGGGACATGACGGGACTTCCCTGTGGCATTCCCCGTGACGTCACAGGGAAGTCCCGTCAATTCACCGTGCGTCAGAGGGGGGCGGGGTCACCGGATGGCCCCGCCCCCCGTTATTTAAGAACCGTCAGACGAAGAGACGCCGTCACACAGCGGGAGCCTCCCTCCATGCATGGATGCGGAGCGGCCCGCAGAAGAAATGAAGAAGGAAGAAGAGATGAAGAAGAGAAGAAGAAGAAGAAGAAGAAGAAGATGAAGAAGAAGATGAAGATGAAGAAGAAGATGAAGAGAAGAGCGGGAGCCTCCCCCCTCATGCCATGGGTGCGGAGCGGCCCGAGGAGAAGAAGATAGAAGACGCCGCGGAGGAGATGCTGGACGAGAACGCCGGAGGAAGAACCAGAAGAGCCAGAAGAACCAGAAGAAGAAGAAGATGAAGGAAGAAAGAAGAAGCATTTAAATAAAGGAATTGTCAAAAACTGTCTCTTGTCATTTTTAACATTTTTGACAGTTTTTTAGTGAAATGGTAGGGGTAAGTAACCCCTTACCATTTCACACAGGGGGGGGGCCGGGATCTGGGGGTCCCCTTGGTAAAGGGGGCTTCCAGATTCCGATAAGCCCCCCGCCCGCAGACCCCCACAACCACCGGCCACGGTTGTGGGGATGAGGCCCTTGTCTTCATCAACATGGGGACAAGGTGCTTTGGGGGGCTACCCCAAAGCACCCTCCCAATGTTGAGGGCATGTGGCCTGGTACGGTTCAGGAGGGGGGGGGGGCCGCACTCTCGTCCCCCCCTCTTTTCCTGCGGCCTGCCAGGTTGCGTGCTCGGATAAGGGTCTGGTATGGATTTTAAGGGGGACCCCACGCCGTTTTTTTTTTTTTTTTTTGGCGCGGGGTTCCCCTTAAAATCCATACCAGACCTGAAGGGTCTGGTATGGAATTTAGGGGGAACCCCACGTCAATTTTTTTTTTAAATTTTGGCTGGGGTTCCCCTTAATATCCATACCAGACCCGAAGGGCCTTGTATGGAATTTAGGGGGACCCCCACATCATTTTTTTTTTTTAATTTTGGTTCGGGGTTGCCCTGTGGGGAATTCCCATGCCGTTTTTATCAATGAACTTCTATGTGTATTGTCGGCAATGCAATAGCCGCGGTAGTTTTAAATGAGTTTTTTCCTTCAAAATGTCATTTTGCTGTCAGACTGTTCTAAACACGGGAAACATGCGCCCCTTTACAGGCATACTATAGACACCCCCCAGGTACGAAATTTAAAGGGATATTACACTTTTATTGTTTGACTTTAAGCATTAATAAAATCACTGCTCCTGAAAAAACGTCCGTTTTTAAAACTTTTTTTTGCATTGATCCATGTCCCCTGGGGCAGGACCCAGGTCCCCAAACACTTTTTATGACAATAACTTGCATATAAGCCTTTAAAATTAGCACTTTTGATTTCTCCCATAGACTTTTAAAGGGTGTTCCGCGGCATTCGAATTTGCCGCGAACACCCCAAATTGTTCGCTGTTCGGCGAACTTGCGAACAGCCAATGTTCGAGTAGAACATGAGTTCGACTCGAACTCGAAGCTCATCCCTAATGGAGAATGATTAAAATAGTTTGTTTAGTTTAAAAACTAGTTTAGTGCTATGTGCAGTACTTTAGGGCTCAGTCACACTATCCCTGTTGAGCTGCATGGGTCAAAGCAGGCCCAGTGCAAGAAAACAATTGTTCATACCGTAATGCAGTGTTTAGGTAGGTTGGGGTGTGTTGTGCAAAAATGCAGACTTACTTTACTTTTCCACAATTATTTCTCAATTTTGTGACACACCCATAAAGTAAAAAAAAAAGTAAGCACTGCGATGGGTTGTAACAACAGATCACACCACCCATACACATTGCACACGAATTGCGCATGAATTTCAATATGTGGGCTGGTGTGAACGAGCCTAAGTAAAACTGCCACAATTCTGACACAACAGAAATACATAAGTAGAGGTAATCATCAGTGAAAATCGCAAGTGACAGAATGAGAAGTAGATCTAAAAATGTATAGGCAATTATACAAAGCAAGTACAAAGAAGAGCAACAAAGCTAATTAAGGGTCTGGAGGATATTGGTTATGAAGAAAGGTTGTGAGTACTGAACTTATTCTCTCTGGAGAAGAGACACTTGAGAGGGGATATGATTTCAATTTACAAATACCGTACTGGTGACCCCACAATAGGCATAAAACTTTTTCGCACAAGAGAATAAGACACGTGGCCACTCATTAAAATTAGAAGAAAAGAGGTTTAACCTTAAACTACATAGAGGATTCTTTACTGTAAGTGCGGCAAGGATGTGGAATTCCCTTCCACAGCCGGTAGTCTCAGCGGGGGGGCATTGATAGTTTCAAAAAACTATTAAATAAGCACCTGAATGACCACAACATACAGGGTTATACAAGGTAATGACATATAATCACACACATGGGTTGGACTTGATAGACTTGTGTCTTTTTTTCAACCTCACTTACTATGTAACTATGTATATGCTTCTCATTAAAGACACCAATAACATGAAGGCAGGGATGGACTGAGAACTCATGGGGCCCCCGGGCAATAGGAGATCAAGAGGCCCCGTGTTTACCCCCCCACACTCAAGCTGCACCCACCCAAAGCCCCACCTACATATTGCACATGTTAATGCAACCATACAACTCCTAGAGCTTACAGGCAATGGGGCTTTATTTGGGGATAATAGAAGACAGAATTCTGAGACATTTCCAGGGAACAGATCTGCAACTGTCACTGCAAACCTGAGACTGCTGTTAACTCTGACGTGCCTGGTATGCTGGCACTTTTAGCCCCCTCTTCATTAGCTGGACAGTTGCAGCGAGTTGCAGTAATAGTTGTCAGATCTTAATGAGTCTGCTCACCTTTCTGACCACTTTGGACAGTTGCTGCAGATCAGGTAGACCCCTGTCATGGTTATGCATAATCTTTCTCTGTCAGCTTACCTGCTCCTCATGTGTACAGACTAAGAGGCCAGTCACTCACACCTGGCTGGTTTTATAACCTCTCCTCTAAGCATGACCCCACCCCAGGCCCTATTAGGGAACCCTATATTAACCTGTGCACTGCAAACCAGCAGTGCTGATCAACCATTGTATGTTTGGCTTCCTGTTCCTGCTTGCCGTGTGCTCTATGTTTATTTCTGTTACCGACCTTGGCATGTTCTCAACTATTCCTGTCAGCTCGTGACCCTGACCTTTGGCGTGTCCCCGACTATCCCTGTTTGCCTGTGACCCTGAACCATTGGCGTGTACTCTGTTGTCCTTGTCTGCTTGTGGCCCCGACCTTGGTTTATTCCCTTACTATCCTTATGCTCCTGTTGCCTACTGTGGGCGTTAGCTGGGGGACCCTGGGGGTCGCTACCTGGAGCTAGTTGCAGCCCAGTCTATCCTCACCACTAGAGGCTCTGGTGAACACCTGCTGGCTCTTACACTCCGCGCCCTAGGGAATCTTACGCTCTAACCCCGGTGGGATCCGTCTTGGTGTTCCAGGGGCCTGCCTTCCTTACCACCTTCACTCCCATCCGCAGCAGTCAGCCGTAGGGTTCCCTACCTTGCGGTGCACTCCTGATCCCAATGGTGTGCATCTGTCACCTAGCTTCAAAGTGACCTGACAACCCCACTGTTGCTCAGGCTGTCCGTGCTGTTCATGGTGTCCAACTCTCCGGGCAGTGCTCTGGTTGTTTGCTGCTCTGTGGGCACACCAAGAGCACAGACCGGCCATAGGAGAGGGAGATCGAGTGACAGTCATGACAGGGCAGGACTGACTCACACAGCAACACCCACCCAGCCGAGGTATTCATAATTTTTGCACAGGTCACACACCCACTAATTTAACTTTCACACTGGCTCCTTCCTATTGCTGGCCCTTTTTACTCACAACTACGCACAATTTGTCCCTCATCGCTCTGACAGGAGCCCTCCTCTTGCCCACATTTGTTCTGGTAGTTAAGCTGCTCACGCGTAACACACCCCGTTAACTGCTCCTGCAAGCCAATCGTGGAGTGGGGAAAGAGAAAATGGCTCAGCCAATGGGAAAAGCTCTAAACAGAAGTCGCCAAGCTCACTACAGCCTAGGGCATTGCTGGTAGACAAACGGAGCAGTGTTAAAGATGGCAGCCATCTTTATGATGCAGCATTATTGCAGCAGGCCCACGTGGATGGGGCACCAAGCTCTGTGACATGCAGAATGGCAGGAGACCTAAAGCTGGCATTAATGTGGCATGCCACACAGATGGGCACCAAGCCCTGTGACATGCAGAATGGCAGGAGACCTAAAGCTGGCAATCTAATAACGGTACCAGGAGCCTCTCATTGGGCTCCCTACTGGCCCTGGGCCCTCAGGCAGTGCCCAACTGGTCTGTCTGCCCCTGCATGAAGACCTAACTGAACCCTCATTATATATAACCATAATGCAGTCAGCCTGGATATATACAAATAAATATAGGGCTATTTAATTGTGAAGGACTCTACCTCCTCACATCATATTCAAAAATAGTGAATATAAAAACAGCACAGACCATGTAACGAAGCACTTCCCAGGCCTATCCCTCCCAGAAAACCCTGCAAGCCCCACCAATTCCCTCACCCCCTAGACCTATGAACTGCCTCACCAGGATCTCCCAGAGGAGCTGAAAATGTGTGGCTATGCCGCTAACACCTCACAGAGATGAAACAAACCCCTGATGACTACCTGCCAAGTTAGTTATTTAAGCAATGGGGACTCAAACATCCACCCAAGCAGCTGAGAGGAGAGCACTGCCCCTTAAAGGAACATTTGGAGTCCAGTAATGATATAAGAAGTCTCTGGCTGATTCACCAAACCAGTAATTGTCAAGCTGTTTATATAGGAATTCTGAGTCCATATCAGAATTTAAATCATCCAAACTAACTCATGGTCACCAGTAATGACTAAACATTTTATATAAACAAGAGGAGTAGACGTTGTTTTAAGTGAGCCCTCAGCACATAGTACCACGTGACTGGTTCAGGGCCCATGGCTCACTGCAAGGGTAGATTTTCTTCTCATTCCTGACGTTGACCTTTAAAGATCCCATGGAGATTAGACTTGTGCACAAAGGAAAATGTTGTTTAGTTTCATTTCGTTTTCATTCGTAAAATACATAATTTCGTTCTGTTATATTCGTTATGTTACGTTAATACATGTCGATATTTGTTATACTGAATCTCGAATAATGTCGAATTCATTTGTTATATGCGCTATAATTTTGTCCATATTCGTTGAAATTCGATATTTATGTATGTATATATATTCATACTAATGATTCGTAGTTTGGAAAGTCGTTAGTTTATTGAATCTTTTAACACACACAATGACAATATCTCTTCTCCTCTGCTCAAATACAATACAACACCCTTCTCACTCAGTTCTCAGGAATGCACTTTGCCAGTAATCCAACCTCCAGCACAAAATTAATCTGCTGATTGGACTGTAAGATTTACTTTGAGTTGACCTTTTGTTTCATTAGATCTTTAACGAATTACTGAATCATGTCGAATTCATTCGTTGTATCCGCTATCATTTCTTTTGTATTAGTCATGCGACCTCCTCCCATAAGCAGTACTTGGGGCCTGGCATCCAATCGTCAGGCCCAAACACTGTCACATGACATATCATCAACCCTGTGTATTGACCCAGAGCTTATGAAGGGTATTTTGCTGCAGTGGAGGAAGGATCAGCGGGAAAAAACTGTGATCAGAAGTGTAAGTGGCTCATGGGTGGGGTAGCAAGAGACCCTGAATAAGTGAAAGTGACAGTCTCTATAAGTGTGTATGCAGCTACAGGGTTATTTTTCATTTTAAGAGCATGTGAAGTGTAAAAAGTATTGTGACGCCTGCCTTTACACACACATGAACTTTAATGGCATCCCAGTCTTAGTCTGTAGGGTTCATTGTTGAGTTTGGCCACCCTTTGCAGCTATAACAGCTTCAACTCTTCTGTGTAGGCTGTCCACAAGGTTTAGGAGTGTGTCCATGGGAATGTTTGACCATTCTTCCAAGTGCATTTGTGAGGTCAGGCACTGATGTGGGACAAGAAGGCCTGGCTCGCAGTCTCCACTCTTATTCATCCTAAAGGTGTTCTATCGGGTTGAGGTCAGGACTCTGTGCAGGCCAGTCAAGTTCCTCCACCCCAAACTCGCTCTTCCATGTCTTTATGGACCTTGCTTTCTGCACTGGTCCAAATCATTTGGTGGAGGGTGGATTGTAGTGTGCATGCAATAGAAGTTGACCCCAGGACAGGAGCGTCGCCATCACCCCCCCCCCCCCAGGACTGGAGGAGGCCGTGCAACTTGCAAGGAGGAAGACCTGTCCTGCTGAGCTGAACCTTGAGCTGGCAGCTGTCATCGACCCATCGCTGAGGTAAGAGACCCTGACACCCCCAGCTGACCCCCACATGATCATCCCATCTATCTCCCCCCTGCTGGGAGCTGCCCAAGTGCCCATGACCTATGGATCCTGCTGGGAACTGGCCGCTGACCTGTGGGTCCTGCTGGAAAGTGACCTGTGCTGGGTCCTGCTGGCCATGGCCTACAGGCCAGCAGGATTAATAGGCCATGACCAGCTCCCAGCAGGATCCACAGGTCAGTGGCCAGCAGAACCCACAGGTCCGCAGCCAGCTCCCAGCAGAACCCACAGGTCCGCAGCCAGCTCCCAGCAGAACACACAGGTCCGCAGCCAGCTCCCAGCAGAACCCACAGGTCCACAGCCAGCTCCCAGCAGAACCAACAGATCCGCAGCCAGCTCCCTGCAGGACCCACAGGCCAGCAGGACCCTTGGGCCATGACCAGCTCCCATCAAGACCCACAGGTAAGTGGCCAGCAGAACCCACAGATCCGTAGCCAGCTCCCTGCAGGACCACAGGCCAGCAGGACCCATAGGCCATAGCTCCCAGCAGGACCCACAGATCCGCAGCCAGCTCCCAGCCGGACCCACAGCCTGTAGGTCCGGCTGGGAGCTGGCCACAGACCTGTGGGTCCTGCTGGCCACTGACCTGTGGTTCCTGCTGACCACTGACCTGTGGTTCCTGCTGACCACTGACCTGTGGGTCCTGCTGGCTGTTGACCTGTGGTTCCTGCTGGCCGCTGGCCTGTGGTTCCTGTTGGCCGCTGGCCTGTGGTTCCTGTTGGCCGCTGGCCTGTGGTTCCTGTTGGCCGCTGGCCTGTGGTTCCTGTTGGCCGCTGGCCTGTGGTTCCTGCTGGCCGATGGCCTGTGGTTCCTGCTGGCCGATGGCCTGTGGGTCCTGCTGGCAGCTGGCCTGTAGGTCCTGGTGGCCGCTGGCATGTAGATCCTGCTGGGAGCTGGCCATTGCCTGTGGGGCCTGCTGGCCACTAGCCTAGGGTGACCAGAAGTCACCAGTTTCCAGGGACAGTCTCGACTGAGGATGCTGTCCCCGTGCCAAGTCTGTCCACTCTAGCTGGGGCAGAGTGGGGCCCCCAGGGCCCACCCTACCATAAGGTCCCACTGGGCTATTGGGCTGTCTTGGAGGGGAGGGGGTGCTAGCCAGATTACCCTGAGCAGGGATCTCCCACTTATCCGGCGACTGCTGTCATACGAAGTCATGCCTCCTGGACAGGCCCCTATGATAGACTGCACACTGGTGACGTCTATCTTAGGAGCTGATCCAGGAGGTGGGACTTCGTATGACGGCGGCCGTGCCGGGTAAGCGGGAGATCTCTACTGTGTAATCTGGCAGCTCTCCTGTTTCTAATCACCATGCACTAAACAGGCTGTGTTGATGGGCCCTGATCAGGCTGCATTAATCTACACTGGTGAGGCTACATTGATGGGCACTGATCAGGCTGCATTGATGGGCACTGGTGAGTTTGCATTGATGGGCACTGGTGAGCATGCATTGATAAGCATTGATGGACACTGATGAGGCTGAGCTGATGGACACTGGTGAGGCTGCATTGATGGGCACTGGTGAGGCTGCATTGATGGGCACCGGTGAGGCTGCAAAGATGGGCACTGATCAAGCTCTATTGAGGAGCACTGGTGAGGCTGCAATGATGGACACTGCTGAGGCTGAGGCTGAGCTGATGGGCACTAGTGAGGCTGCATTGATGGGCAATGGTGGGGCTGCATTGATGGGTACTGATCAGGCTGCATTGATGGGCACTGGTGGGGCTGCATTGATGACCTCTGGAGTGCATTCTATTCTTGAAATATATATATATATATATATATATATATATATATATATATATATATATAAATATTTATATATATATATATAAATAAATATAAAATTGCGTTTTATGGTTGGCCCCCCTACTTTTGTCCCTGTCCCCCATGTGCTCCCCCTAAATATGAAAGCTGGGGACACCACTGCAGTGAAGGGAACTCTTAAGGTGTCAGCATACCGAGACATTTTGGACAATTTCATGCTCTCATCTTTGTGGAAGCAGTTTGGGTTTGGCCCCTTCCTATTCCAGCATGACTGCGCAGCAGTGCACAAAGCAAGGTCCATAAGGACATGGATGAGTGAGTTTGGGGTGGAGGAACTTGACTGGCCTGCACAGAGTGCTGACCACAACCCGATAGAACACCTTTGGGATGAATTAGATCGGAGACTGTGAGCCAGGCCTTCTCTCCAACATCAGTGCCTTACCTCACAAATGCGCTTCTGGAAAAATGGTCAAACATTCCCATAGACACACTCCTAAATTATGTGAACAGCCTTCCCAGAAGAGTTGAAGCTGTTATAGCTGCAAAGGGTGGGCCAACCCAATATTGAACCCTACAGACTAAGACTGGGATGCCGGTAAAGTTCATGTGCATGGAAAGGTGGGCGTTCCAATACTTTTGGTAATATAGTGTCATAAAGTATATGTCAAATGTATGTGGGAGCTCTTTTGCATGTAAAAACTTGTAGTTAATTATCATTAGCTTTTTTATTTTAGTATAGGTGTGTTACGCTTTCGTAGTCTTGTAAAAGTCTTGTGACTTTTTCATAAGTTTAGATAGAAGACCTTTTAAAAGCCGGTGTGGTTTGCAGATACCAGCAGTTTAGCAGTCAAATCAGGAACATATGGTCTATATTAGATTAAATGATTTCATTGTCAAAAAATCGTAGCTCTGAGATGCCAAAATGAGATTATTACTGATAAGAATGACTGACTAATTTTTGCATGTTGCATTCTGAAAGAAATCCACCTACGTCTGTATAGCATATATCCACTGTATAAGCTGTTGACCTGCGATTCACATTGAGCTGACCGCCGTTTGACACCGCAATGGCAGCTGGTTAGTGTAGCTTGAGATTTCAAAGTGCTTCTGTATTTATAAATATTATGACTGATAAGAAGTACATAGCGAGCTGAAGACACTTTGCGAAAGAAGTCATAAGTTTAAGTGTTTGACCTACTCCCTGTTTGACCTCATTCTTAAAGATAATAGCTGACAATGTCAAGACCTTTCCTAGCCAATAAGGTCAATGGCTTGGTGACAGTGTATTTCCCTGCTCATGTCTTCAAAACATCAACAGTGACTAAGCTAGAGGCAAGCTCAAGAGTCTCACTTTCCCACAATAAAACCTTCACAATATGTACTAAAGACATTAGAGAGGATACTTTTTATGAGAATATCAGTATTGCTACTGTGTCATTAGGAAGTATTTTTATTTTGCGTTTGTATGTGGTACATTTCATTACTTCTTGGTTTTCCACAGTTTAAAAATACATAAATTATTTTTAATAATAATAATAATAATAATTATTATTAGTTTTACATTTTCACACTCCATACTAGCGATAAAGCAATTTTCATATTCACATGGAGATTTTAGAGTATTTGTAAACTGAGGTAATCACTGCCGGGCCTTCTTTAACATTTTCTTGTACAAACGTTTTTATTAACAAACAGAGCCAACAAGTGGACCGTTAAAGTGCATAATAAACAAGTGTAAGTCAATTAGACATACATATTCAAAGCTTAACGCCTCACAGTACACAGAGTTATAAAACAAAACAATTCTGGTTTCATGCTGCAATGTCGCTTATGGAACAAGCCAACCACATGTTTGGGTATAACTAAGCAAAAACCCTCCAATTATGAACCAAGGGTTAATATTATAAACAGAATCGGAAGAAAATTAAAATAAAAGAAAATAAAAGGGTGAATAACATAACCATCCAAATCAGGGCAACGCCTGTTGGCCAGATAAACATGTAAACCAGGAATATGCAATTAGTGGACCTCCAGCTGTTGCAGAACTACAAGTTCCATAAGGCAAAGCAAGACTGCCAGCCATAAGCATGACACGCAGAGACATGATGGGACTTGTAGTTTTGCAACAGCTGGAAGTCCGCCAATTGCATATCCCTGATGTAAACCAAAAGAAGATAAGTCAGAGAAAGCGAAAAAGAGGTAACAGACAAAGTAAGGGGAAAGAAGAAGGGAGAGGGGAAGAAGAAGAGTCCCGTGAGGACCATGCCGGGTGATCACTAAATCGAAAGAAGAGTGTTATCAAATTGAGAAGTTTGGGCATGGGCAAATAAGGGTGCCAAACCCAAAGACATTTTTCATGGATGTCAGAGACTATGGCTGACAATTTTTTCGTTAACCAGGATATCATTCATGCTGTTTTTGACAGCTTCAAAACTAAGTACAGGTATGGGGGATTTCCAAGCTTTTTCAATAGTTAACTTAGTTGCCATAAAAATATGCAGAGTCTGCTGTCATTCTGGACAAAGCACTTCAGCAATCAGTTTGCAAAAAGGGCCTTGTAAGGATCTTTTTTTAAGATCAGTATGAAGTAAAGTGCAGAGAAGAGCATAAACCCTGACTCATAGTCTGCACACTTTTGACCAAGACCACCATATATATGCCATTGTGCCCACCTGTGAACATCCTTGGAAGCAGAGCGGAGAATAAGCTGGAATAAAACGAGCCAGATTAGCCGGCGTATAATACCATCTGTACAATACTTCATAAGCATTCTCCTTTATAAGTACATTCTTAGAGCTATTAGAAAGCACTAGGGTCATAATCTGCCAGTCCTCCGGGCCTAATCTCCTCCCCTATTCACTTTCCCATTGGAGATGATAAGAGGACCTTCTTTAACATTTTAACAAATCAGCAAACTTAAAAACAAATTTTTATTACATGTTAACTATTAAATTACTTTTCATGGGTTTTCAGGGCAAAATAACTTTAGTCATTAACCACTTCCCACCCGGCCAATAGCAAAATGACAGCTGGGCGGTGGTTCTGTTATCCTGACTGGACGGGACATCTTTCAGGATGACAGCCAGCTCGAAGCGCGGCGATCGGTGGTGCAGCATGTCAGTCTGACACACCGCAACAGTGATCTCGGTAAGGAGTCTCGGACAGAGACTCTTTACCACGTGATCAGCTGTGTCCAATCACAGCTGATTAGGGTGTAAACAGGAAGAGCCATATATCGGCTTTTCCTCACTCGCCTGACAGGGGTGTTCTGCGCTGATTGATTATCAGCGCAGCCCCCTCCCCCCGAGGATCCCCACCTAGGACCACCAGGGATGCCCACCACTGATGACCACCAGGTATGCCACCCATGACCACCAGGGATGCCAATCAACACCCATAAATTATGCCACTCAACACCCATATGCGATGCCCATTAGTAATGCCTGCCAGTGCCTCCTTATCAGTGATGCCTATAGGGCCATCTATTAGTGTCCATCAGTGCCGCCTATAAGTGACCAGCAGTGCTTCCTATCAGTGCCCAGCAGTGCCACCCGTAAGTACCCATCAGTGCCACCTTTCAGTGCCCATCAGTGTCACCTATGAGTGCCCATTAGTGTTGACTATCAATGCCCATCAGTGCTGCATATCAGTGCCCATCAGTGCTGCATATTAGTGCCTATCATCAGTGCCACCTTATCAGTGCCAACTCATTAGTGCCACCTCACCAGTGCCCATCAGTGCAGCCTCATCAGTGCCCATTAGTGAAGGAGAAAACTTACTTATTTACAAAATTTTATTACAGAAACAAAGAAACTTTTTTTTTCAATATTTTTGTTTTATTATTTTATTTGTTTAACAAAAAATAAAAATCCCAGAGGTGATCAAATACCACCAAAAGAACGCTCTATTTGTGCGAACAAAATTCAAAAATTTTGGTTTGGATACAGTGATGGATGACCTCGCAATTGTCATTCAAAGCGCGACAGCGCTGAAAGCTGAGAATTGGCCTGGGCAGGAAGGGGGTCAAGTGCCCGGTATTGAAGTGGTTAAATAATTCATATTCATTCTTAAAGGAGCAATTGCTTTGCTGGTCAGACCAGTACAAAATAAATTGCAATTTTTTTATGTTGGTTAGAAACATTACTATTTAGAAATTAAAGTTTATCTAATACCAATTTTGAAAAATAAATTAGCAAAACATTTGGATCTTTTGCAGGTTTTAATGCTGTGTCACCCTCAGAATCTGTGCAGTGATAGGTATTCACTCCTGCTACAGGCATACATCCCGTTCGCATCTCCAACCAGGGCCATCTTTAATATTCATTGGGCAAAAATTTTCTTGGGCCCCCCCCATGCAATTTCACTCTCTACCTGCTCTGAGACATGCAATAAATAGCAGCTAGCCTTAAAATCAGTTTACTGTATCAGATCAGGCAGCAATTGCAATTGGTTGCCAGCGGTTACAGCATATCATTACTGCTTAATGACTGGTTGCTAGAGGTTACAGCACACATTACGGCTCACTGATTAGTTGCTAGAGGTTACAGCAAATGATTTCTGCTTGTTAATTGGTTGCTAGAGATTACTGTACAGTAATACTGCTCACTGATTGCTAGAGGTTACAGCACATCATCTTCTCACTGCAGGAGAGCATGATATACATATGAATGCCTCCTTTATTTACATATCAATGCTGCCGACCGCAGCTATTTACTTAGTAATGCCGCCGCTATTTACATATGAATGCCAGTTATTTACATGTAAACACAAGGTCTGCAGGTGAATCATCTGTACAGAACAATAGGGCAGAGCTGGGCAGCATTAGTACCAGCACTTTACACTGAGATATCGGGACACAGCACAGGACTAAAACTTCAAGGGACAAGAGAATTTAAACTGGGATAGTTGGCAAGTATGAGGTAGCTGCTTTGGGCCCCACAACAATGACAGGGCCCAGGGCAGCTGCCCCTTTTGCCCTGCCTTAAAGACGGCCCTGTCTCCAACACTGGGTGCAGGCCTCTGCTGCCCCATGAAGTCCACTTTTGAGTAACAAGAGAAAGGATCCTGCTCTCCATTAAAAGCCTTGTGTATGTTTATAGAAATATAGCATGCACAAGGTGATCGACCTGTCCCACGAGCCCAGATGTGTTTTACTCTATCTGGAGCTTATCCATAGAATCTCTGATAGCAGTTGCAATGCTTTGAAGGCACTAACACAAAAAATAATACATGAATATTTTTTATTGTTATTCAATATGCAAGGATTTATAATTTTTTTGCAAAAGGAGGACTTAGCCTTTTTATAACTGATCATTGTATGAGGCAGATTAGGCAGGGCAGATAAAAGTGACACTGATTTTATTACTAATAATTAGGCTAAAACAGAACAGTGGCTGCACTTTGAGTAACAAATACTTTACAAATAAAATATGCTAAATGCATAAAATGGTTGTTTCAGCCTGTATTTAATTTGTTTTAAAAAAAAATCTCTTTGGCCTATTGCTATTTAGCTTGAGTGTAGAAAAAAATAATCATTGCTAGATGACATTTTTTTTTAAAATAATATTTTATGCTAAGAAATAATTCTGTTTAATACAAAAAATGTGATATTTAGACCAGTTCTTGATAACATTTTTATATATTTATTAGCTCCTGGTTTAACTGCAATTGTCGGAGGACGGCCAAAAGTGTAAGTATCTATCATTGGGGCTTAATATGTCTTTGATTTAAATGTAATAGCTACCTTTTCCATGGAATTAATACCTTGATAGTTCTTAAAATGCATTTCCCTTTTAATTAAAGTTCTGGTAAACACTTGCAGGACCAATGGCAGTACCAATAGCAAAGTATTGTTATCCAAACTTTTATCTTTGTATAATTAAACAGCATGGTTGATGACGGGAACCTTGTAGTGTAAATATGTCTTCATAATCAATTACAAAGAATTGTTTTAAAATAGAATTTGGCTTTGTTTTCTGCTGATTAAAACTCTTTGTCATGACATACATTATTGTATTGATTAACCAAGTGATTTGCCTTCTATTAAATCCGTCTCATTTATACGTATAGATCCCCTGTCTTGAAGCCATTTTTCTTCCTGTATCCCAGGAAAGATGTCAAGGTAGGATTTCATTTTTTTTTTTTCATTTTTTTTTTTTTTTTATGAAGAAGCACATTCTACATTTTCTATAGTACTATAGATAAGCAAACATTGCAGTCCACAGCAGCTAAGACCTGTATGGGAGCCCTTTCCTCCCATCTTAGACCTACAAAAAAATGACTAAAAAACAAGGAAAAATACTTATCCTAAACCCAGGCTTCCAGCTTTCTTGCCTAGGTACGAGTGATTTTGTTCAACCTCACTTCAGTATCCTGGGAAAATAAAGATTACAAATCTCATCAGAATGCTCTATTGCACTGTGCAGAAAGTACATCACACAAAATTTGGGATCCTCCCAATATCCCAGAGTGCTAAGTAATGTCACAGGCACCTATGCAAAAGCCAGGGTGTGAGTTTTACCTTTATTTTATTTATTACATTTTTTTATTAATTTTTTTTGGAAAGGACTGCAAGGTTCAATTTAAAGAGTGTACCCATTTTGGCAGTGAAATGTGTCAAGTAGTAGTAGTCATAATAAGAAAATACATTGGCTGCCGATACTGAACTATCCTTTGAAAATGGTTATTTACCTGACTTTTTTATTGACATAATGCTTCTCTGCCCTGTTCTAGAACTGTATAGCAATCCTGTTGCTGGCGGGTTGTCACCAACTACTTGATTGCTAGTGTGCCCTTACTAAATAAGGCAGTCGTTTTTCTGTATAAGGCTATGAATCTGTGGTAGTAGACTTTGTATTATCCCATAATCATATAATGATATTCCTCTAACATTGTAAATGTTTTCCCTTTAGATTGATATTTTCATGGATGGTAAACATATAGAGCAGTTTGTAGACGATCACTCATTCACTGTGGATGAATATATTTCTTCTGTTGAGCCTGTAACACCAGAAGTGCCCAAAGGTATGCTTTATAGGTGGAATCAATGCTTTCACAGGTTTAGAGTTTAATGGTATCTGTTATATAACGATTTCCCATTAAAACTATTGCAAGTTTAGGGGTAATCGGGCGTTTAGTTGTGTAATCGGGCCTTTAAAAAGAGAAGTGATTTTACCAGTAATAACTGGTCACTGTTTGGTACTGCCGCTTCTTGCTATAGTCACAGATGTAAGTGATAGGCAGTGTAATAGTCTCACAGGCAGTCCAGCTATTATAGAAATGGTAAAACCTCTTCACCTTCTAAAAGTCAAAGGGTGATATACTGGTCACTCACCATATCACTTCATGGTTACTGGATCAGTGAACCTAGAAATGCTAAAGCACATTTTTCTCAATATTGTGGGGCTTTGTTTTAGTCCCTGGCTTTTGGGTGGGGTTGACCTTCAGGGAAAGAAAAGATGACCTGCTGGACGTTCAGATCATTCCCTGAGCCATTAACTGCAGTATCCAGGTCACTCTGAAGGGTGGAATCTGAAATGAGGTAACCCAGGGTTAACTGAGTTTACAGTTAGATTGGATGAAAGGGTGACCTTTTAGTCATCTTGTGACCTACTGATCATCTCATAATCCATAAAAAAAGTATTATCTTTGATACCTAAAAGCTAATTATCAGACACATCATAATGTCATTACAAAATAATTAAATGCAAATTACTGTTAAATTCATTTAAAATTGTCATTGTTTTCACCAGCTGCAATGTAGTGTTCTTAATATTCACAGCAGTACACTATCTAAATAAACCATTGAGGAGCAATATCAAGTTTTTGCTATTTCTACTGAAGAAATTGTGTCTTTTTGTTTGCTTCAGCAACAGTAACACATGTTCAAGGGATCAGCTTAAAGAGACCCTGTCGCCACATTTTGCCCTATTCAATAAACACATACTTGCAGGATATATTTAAAGTAGCACTCTTCTGCAGTTCAAGCTGCCTAAGCAGGGATACAGTGCTGCTAATCTGGCAGAAAATCAACACTTCCTGGAGTGTCAGATCCTTTGCTTTCTTGACCCCTTCATCATCACTGCTCCTGATGTTTTTGCTGGATCTTCAGTGAAAACTGCTGTGAGTGCATACTGACAGAAAGACAGGACTGATCTCTCAAAATATGGGGGAAGCAGCTCCAAGTGGCCCTAAAGTTGAAGGATTGATACTACAGAAAGTGCTGATTTTCTGCCACATTAGCACTGCTTATTTTAAATTGCAGAAGAAAATGCCACAGTAAGTAGAGAATGCAAGAAAGTTGTTGAGGCCACCCAAAACGAATATTTTAGTTATAGGTGGAGCCTGGTGGACTGATTTAGCCCTGACTTCTTATGTCTTGGATTTTTCAACAATGAGGTCTCCCTGTCATAATTTACTACCTTGCCTTTACCCTCCTTGGAGTTTTGGGTGCCCCCTCCCTACTAAAGAACCCAAAATTGTGTGAATCCTGGGAGTGGTTGTTTGAAATGGTGCCTGTACCCTCAAACTGAGGAGAGATGCTTCCAAAATTATTCCAATATTATACAAAAAAAACACACAAGGAAAAATGCACCTACATGGCTACAAATTCCAAAAATATATACATTTATTGGATATAGTATATCAATACTGTATCAATGTGGCACAGGGAAACCCCCCACCCACTAAAGGTATGTTCCCAACATCACACAGGTCACCCTGACCCCCCCCCCCCTTCCTCCCCACAGCACACCCAGAACCCCCCCCTCACTCCAAATGCCCTGGGCCACCCTTCTCCCAACGGTACCCCCCCCCCCTTTCATCTTTCTACCCCCGTAGGGGTAGAAGGGTGATGGAGGGTATGGTTGGGAGAGGGGTGGCCCAGGGCATTTAGAGTGGGGGGGTTTCCTGGGTGTGCTGTGGGGAGAGACCTGTGTGATGTTGGGGACACACGCCAAGTGGGTGGGGGGTTTGCCTGTGCCATATTGATACAGTATTGATATATTATGTTCAATAAATTTGAATGTTTTTTTAATTTTTAGGTACATTTTTCCTTGTGTGTTTTTTTTTCTGGTATGCCCCCTCACTATTACCTTTGTGTTTTTGAAACGCCTGTTGCTTTCTCTATATTTTAAAATAAGGCCCCCTTTAAACCTGGCCTGCTTTTGTGAAGCATTAACACATGCACATTATATCCAAGCAGCCCACAGTGGACCAAAAAAAGACTAGCACAATTTGAAATGGTCACAGCACGTGTGCAGTCTTAGGAATTTAAGAAATCTCACCAAAGGAGTTCCTGAGAGATATAGGACACAGGCGGATTAACTCTCCAGCATCTACCATAAACTGAAATATAACTTTTGGGTGGACTTCACATTTTAACATGGAGCATCCATGGTTGCTCATTACATTTTAAATTTGTAGCTGCACTAGCTGCTTCACAGAAACTTGTTCCTGCCAGTTTGCAAGGGCAGTTTTTTCAACAGGTCGCTAAATCCCCCTGTGCAATATTACTTGCCTCTTGGGCAGTTGGTCAGAAATTGCCCAAGAGCAACTGAGCAAATTTATGAACATCATTTAAAAATGTCGGCCCATAGCCACGCTCAGTCAGGTATGACTCAGTAAAAACAAGACATTTTCCATGTGGCTGGAAGGAGTAGCTGCATGCAACGTATTACACATCTGCTCCTAGTGGGTGGTCAACAAATCATGTATGTAGTACAACAGGGGAAATTTGGCATAGGTAATGTTAAAATCACATCAGAAATAACATTAGGGTAATAGCTATAAACACATGCCCACTAAAAATGCTCTTTAGTTACATTTTTAACAATTTTGGAGACATTTTAGTGTGATTAAATATACAGTAAAATTCCTTTCTTCTGGCATCAATGGAATTAAGCCAGTGCAGAATTTTCGAATGTCCTATTGTATAATACAGTATATGGTTTAAGACTGCATGAATTTTACTGTATTTACTGGTGCCCTTTACATGAAATTACTGGTTATCTCTAAACTATAAATTATTAATGATATACATTTTATGTTGTTGCTTTTCTTTTTAGATCTACCAAGTGGGCCTTATTCATATCGCTTAGAGGAGCTGGCTTATACAAGAAGTGGAGACAAAGGAAACACTGCAAACATAGGTTTATTTATGTCTTTTCTATTTTTATATATGCATTTCTATACAGTGAGTGCTGAGCAGCCCAAACATTGTAAGATTATGCTACAGCACTTTGCAGGATCTCGTTTTCATGAGATTTAGGTAACATTCTCAACATACACAAATTAAAAAAAAAAAAAAAAAACAGCAAAAAACTGTTGGAAAATTATGTATTTAATAAAAATATTTAGAGTAACTTATGGGCTCAAATCCTATTTTTATAAGCTCTACACACAGCACTACTTTATAAATGAAGGCTACAACTGTAATTTTCATTTATAAATACCTAAAGAGCAGGACTGGACTTTCACATGGGGAGAGTAACTGTTTAGAACACTAGAGCTTTGCTGTGACTTTTACAGCTCGTGCTGTATTTTGTTTATCAGGAGCTGCTGTCACAGTGACAGTCTAGCCACCATTCTCCCAGTGTGATCTGCAACACTGGGCAGTTTTACAGCGTTGTCCTGCACAGTGCAGGACATATGTGGACACTTTAAAAGAGAGGCACCTGTCCCAGGTGCACCCCAGAATCATTTGGCCAGCATTTTACTTTAATGACGATGTATTAACACAGCTGTTTTGCATAGTCCCTCGTGTTTTTAATGCTTTCATTTAAAATAAAACCACTTTCTAAGCTCTAAAGAGTTAGTCAGGTCCATAAATTGGGACATCGACACAACTCTAATCTTTTTGGCTCTATACACCACCACAATGGATTTGAAATGAAACTGCAGACATTCAGCCTTAATTTGAGGGTATTTACATCCAAATCAGGTGAACGGTGTAGGAATTACAACAGTTTGTATATGTGCCTCACACTTTTTAAGGGCCCAAAAGTATTGGGACAGATTATCCTTTGCAGTCAATTACAGCCTGAAGTCTGGAACGCATAGACATCACCAGACACTGGGTTTCATCCCTGGTGATGCTCTGCCAGGCCTCTACTGCAACTGTCTTCAGTCCCTGCTTGTTCTTGGGGCATTTTCCCTTCAGTTTTGTCTTCAGCAAGTGAAATGCATGCTCAGTCGGATTCAGGTCAGGTGATTGACTTGGCCATTGCATAAAATTCCACTTCTTTCCCTTAAAAAAACTCTTTGGTTGCTTTCGCAGTATGCTTCGGGTCATTGTCCATCTGCACTGTGAAGTGCCGTCCAATGAGTTCTGAAGCATTTTGCTGAATATGAGCAGATAATATTGCCCAAAACACTTCGGAATTCATCCTGCTGCCTTTGTCAGCAGTCATATAATCAATAAATACAAGAGAACCAGTTCCATTAGCAGCCATACATGCCCACACCATGACACTACCACCACCATGCTTCACTGATGAGGTGGATTGCTTTGGATCATGAGCAGTTCCTTTCCTTCTCCATACTCTTCTCTTCCCATCACTCTGGTACAAGTTGATCTTGGTCTCATCTGTCCATAGGATGTTGTTCCAGAACTGTGAAGGCTTTTGTAGATGTTGTTTGGCAAACTCTAATCTGGCCTTCCTGTTTTTGAGGCTCACCAATGGTTTACATCTTGTGGTGAACCCTCTGTATTCACTCTGGTGAAGTCTTCTCTTGATTGTTGACTTTGACACACACCTACCTCCTTGAGAGTGTTCTTGATCTGGCCAACTGTTATCTTTTGGTGTTGCTGAGCTCACCGGTGCGTTCTTTCTTTTTAAGGATGTTCCAAACAGTTGATTTGGCCACACCTAATGTTTTTGCTATTTCTCTGATGGGTTTGTTATGTTTTTTCAGCCTAATGATGGCTTGCTTCACTGATAGTGACAGCTCTTTGGATCTCATATTGAGAGTTGACAGCAGCAGATTCCAAATGCAAATAGCACACTTGAAATGAACTCTAGACCTTTTATCTGCTCCTTGTAAATGGGATAATGATGGAATAACACACACCTGGCCATGGAACAGCTGAGCAGCCAATTGTCCCATTACTTTTGGCCCCTTAAAAAGTGGGAGGCACATATACAAACTGTTGTACTTCCTACAGCATTCACCTGATTTGGATGTAAATACCCTCAAATTAAAGCTGAAAGTCTACAGTTAAAGCACATCTTGTTTCTTTCATTTCAAATCCATTGTGGTGGTGTATAGAGACAAAAAGATTAGAATTGTGTCGATGTCCCAATATTTATGGACCTGACTGTAGCTAAAAGGAAAGAGTCAATAAAAGAAAAATCCTATTTTCAAGCTGTTATTTTAGAATGCATAAGGACTTTGAGATGATTATACGTTGGTACTATTGATGTTATCTTCTGTTTTAGGTGTTGTGGCTCGTCATCCTTTATACTACCCATATCTGCAGAGAGCACTTAGTGCCCAAGTTGTAGAAGAATATTTCCAACATCTACTGCAGAGAGAAGTTGACAGTGAGCAACTGGTCACTAGGTATGCCCTGTAACTATTTTTGAATTCCACTGTGTGCATCAAACATATGTAATTTAATCTTATTAGCATCCATAATTGTGATCTTACAGTGGAGATCGAAAGTTTGGGCACCCCAGGTAAATATGTGTATTAATGTGCATAACGAAGCCAAGGAAAGATGGAAAAATCTCCAAATGGCATCAAATTACAGATTAGACATTCTTATAATATGTCAAAAAAGTTAGATTTTATTTCCATCATTTACACTTTCAAAATTACAGAAAACAAAAAAATGACGTCTGCAAAAGTTTGGGCACACTGCAGAGTTAATATCTTGTACTGCCCCCTTTGGCAAGTATCACAGCTTGTAAACGCTTTTTTTAGCCAGCCAGGAGTCTTTCAATTCTTGTTTGAGGTATCTTTGCCCATTCTTCCTTACAAAAGTCTTCCAGTTCTTTGAGATTTCTGGGCTGTCTGTCACGCACTGCTCTTTTAAGGTCTATCCATAGATTTTCAATAATGTTGAGGTCAGGAGATTGTGAAGGCCATGGCAAAACTTTCCGTTTACGCCTCTTGATGTAATCCCCCGTGGATTTTGAGGTGTGTTTAGGATCATTATCCATTTGTAGAAGCCATCCTCTCTTTAACTTCAGCTTTTTCACAGATGGCATCAAGTTACCATCCAAAATTTGCTGAAATTTTATTGAATCCATTTTTCCTTCTACTCGTGAAATGTTCCCTATGCCACTGGCTGCAATACAACTCCAAAGCATGATTGATCCACCCCCATGCTTAACAGTTGGACAGAGGTTCTTTTCATTAAATTCTGTGCCCTTTCTTCTCCAAACGTACCTTTGCTCATTCTGGCCAAAAAGTTCTATTTTAACCTCATCGGTCCACAGAACTTGTTTCCAAAATGCCTCAGGCTTGTCTATATGTTCATTTGCAAAGTTCAAACGCTGATTTTTGTGGTGAGGACGTAGAAGAGGTTTTCTTCTGATGACTCTTCCATGAAGACCATAATTGTACAAGTATCTCTTTATAGTGGAATAGTGTACCACAACTCCAGTGTCTGCCAGATCTTTCTGGAGGGACCGTGCAGTCAAACGTGGGTTTTGAATTGCTTTTCTCACAATCCTGCGAGCTGTTCTGTCTGATATTTTTCTTGGTCTTCCAGATCTTGCTTTAACTTCCACTGTTCCTGATGACTGCCATTTCTTAATTACATTCCGAACAGAGGATATTGACATCTGAAAACACTTTGCTATCTTCTTATAGCCTTCTCCAGCTATTTTCAGTTTTCTAGACAACTGCTTAGAAGAACCCATGGTGCTGATTGTTGGGGCAAGGTCAGATGAGTCTGGCCATTTAAAACCTTTGAGATTGACATCACCTGGTCTTCCCAGACGATGATTGAGCACAATCCATGACACTGGCAGGTCTCAGCTTTGCAAAGGGGGCAGTGCATGCTATAAAGTCTGCAGGGTGCCCAAACTTTTGCAGACGCCATTTTTTTGTTTTCTGTAATTTTGAAAGTGTAAATGATGGAAATAAAATCTAACTTTTTTTGACATATTATAAGAATGTCTAATATGTAATTTGATGCCATTTGGAGATTTTTCCATCTTTCCTTGGCTTTGTTATGCACATTAATACACATTTTTACCTGGGGTGCCCAAACTTTCGATCCCCACTGTATATTTATCTTATTTGCAAGTTTGACATACCTGGATAACACTTAAATGTCATGGTCAGGGGTGGCCTGCCCATTAAGGGCACACGAGCGCACCGATTAGAGCCAGAGGCTCTAATAGCCTTCAATATAGGGTGGGCTCGGGTCGCAGAGTGTGCGCTCCGATCCCACCCAGGTGTGTTACAACAGCGAATGAATATTTGCTGTTGTAACACTGAGTCACCCGATTGGCTGAAAGGACAGGTGATCCTATTGGATGCCTAGGAGGAGAAGGGGAGGAGCTGGAAGCCACCATGAAGGAGAGGAAATGGAGCAGCTGCACCATGCTGCCTGCCACCGGCCGCCATCACTGATGGGGTAAGTGCAAACAGCAGGGGGTGAGTGCCGCTCAGGGGGTGTGGGGGATAGATGGGTGGTTGTTTACCGCCCCCACCCCCCCCCCAAAAAAAGAAATCACCAGCCATGATTTTAAAATAAAAATATTGCCAGCTTTGACATTAACATTACCCTGTTTCCCCGAAAATAAGACCTAGCGTGATTGTCAGTGATGGCTGCAATATAAGCCCTACCCCCCAAATAAGCCCTAGTTAAAGTCCTTGTAGGTCTTCTTTTCAGGGTAGGGCTTATTTTCGGGGAAACAGGGTAGGCCTTATTTGGGGGGTAGGGCTTATATTGCAGCCATCACCGACAATCACGCTAGGTCTTATTTTCGGGGAAACAGGGTATATAGTACATTTTTGTTTTGTACAGTCAAAGGCCATTTCCACCCAGTGCTGATGTTTTAGTTTCACATGGATACTCCTAAATTGATATACAGGCTTGCGTCTTACATTTCTCAGGGGTTCCAATGTAGAGGAGTTTCCACTGGAATTCCCAATTCTGTCCAATGCAGGGAAATGCGATCATTTTGGGCTCCAGCTACAATTTTTTTATAATATAAAGTTCATAGGCACTACTCAGAAGCCCCAAATCATTTTTTTATCAAACATAGATTTAAAAATATATATATATATATATCCAATGACAAACGGAGTTTACAGGCCCTGACTCCATCGCACACTGCAGCTTTGTACTCTGAGGCTTGTAGGGCCCTCCTCACACAGACACTGGGCACTTTTATAGGGTGCAGTGGCAGTCAAGTTATGGTCTTTGGTTGGGCCATAGTGTGTTTGCCATAGAGACATGATGAGGATAGCTTGGGAGTAGAACGTGCAGAGCCAAAATGCACTTACAATTTCATTTCAGGTGGTTTTTAGAAGCCATGTGTTCAATTATCTTGCTTGATTCAGATATAAATAGGTTCTGTGACATCAGCCAACAGCAGAACTAAGTGCACTCATGTGAACCACAGGAGATATATAGCCAAAAGAGCTTTGGAACTACTTCTCCTTTAAGATTTTAGTTCTGCTTTAACTGACGTCACAGTCACATGGTCCTTCTTTCTTTTTCTCTTTACTTTTTAGGGTCACCCCATATTGGTAAAAGCAGATTTTCAGTGGCTCTTTTATAGGTTCCAAAGGCAGGAAAACTCATGGGAGCAGTAAGGGGGCTAGTGCCCAAGAAGATGATGAGCAGGGAACAATGTCTGGTCCTCGGGGCAGGATATTCATTTTGCTCATAGAGGAAACTCTGACTTTGATACATTACACTGCAGAATGGCTTAGGAAGAGGTGTTTGGAATCAGGTCTGAGGAGTAATTGATGCATAATGCACTATTTATATTTATTTTTTTCCTGGAGTTTGGCTTTAACTGTCCTCTTCAGCCTTACTCTAGATTTGAGTCACTCATCTGTTATCCTTTTTAGCCCTTCTCTCCTCACACACCAATAGTCATGTACTTGCCTACTTGCTGCAGCAGTGGAACAGCTTCCGATGCTGCTAGCTGTTCCACTGCCAGCTCTAAACTAGAGAACTGAGCAATTACGTGACCACTGATTGCTCAGTTCTTGGGTCTGCTATGAGCATAGAGCAGTGACTATAGTCACAGCTGTCTGCTCTGCCCCTCCAGCACTCGCTGGAGCGCTGTGCAGGAGAAGGGGTGGGAGCGGCTGGCTCAGGCTCTCAGCAATGTGTTGAGAGAGTGAGCCAGCTGCCTGTAAGGCATCTGGGTGAATCCCAACATTGTCATAATCTTTCCAGAGTCTACAGCAGCTCTGTAATATCAGCCTTCAGCAGGCTTTAGTGTCACTTTAAAAGCCTCCCCTCATTTTTTTTATCCCTGTTTTATCCCTGTTTACCTCGTGGTGTGTTCTGCAAAGTTCAGATAATCACGCAGCGTTGTCCTGCTGAGATCCTCTTGTCTTCTGCCACCGCTCAGTCACGTGCTGCCATGTTGTTTGTGAGGTCATCATCATCCAGGTTCAGTCGGCGGGCCTCCCGATGTCACGTCCCTTAGCTGCTCCAAACCCCCCCCGCCCCCTCCTTTGTGAATGAAGGACTGCTTTCTGGGATGGGTGACTTGCATATCCCGGGAGGTACAGCGAGCACTGTGCAGGTCATTCACCTAGGTGAGTGATGTGGGTGGGGGCGGGGCTAGGCACTTCACATTAAAAAAGAAAAAGGAAATAAAAAAAGACAGTGTTATTTGTGGAGAGGAGGAAACTTTATTGAGAGGGTGAAGATCCGCTTTAACATGTGTAGCGCAATTTTCATTTTTATATCTAGGCACACCTACTACATGCATATATTTTCTTTTTTGTGTTTTGTTATTAGTTACTTTATTTATTTATTTTTTAGTTCTCTTTTAAAATTAACTTTATTGCTTTCACATGGGGGATCATAAGCCCCCTGTGTGATAGCATACTGTAATGTCAAGTTCTGTTGAGATATCAGGGGTATATTAGACCCATGATGTCTCTCCCGTCTTCCACTGAAGCTAACAGAGCACATGTGGGGCGATCACAGCAGCTGGGGAAAGTGACAGTTAATCCAGGAAGCGACATAATACACACTGATTCCTTTTTCATTCACTGGAGGGGAGATAAGTGAACAGATGTTTCTTAATCGTACATCACGGGACACAGAGCCATAGTAGTTACTATATGGGTTATATAGGCACCTTTAAGTGATGGACACTGGCACACCCTAGACAGGAAATTTGACTCCCTATATAACCCCTCCCCTTACCAGGAGTACCTCAGTTTTTTCACCACTGTCTTAGGTGTTGTTCATGAGTAAAGATGTGCTGTGCTGAGCTCCACTGGAGTATTCCTTGCTGCGGCAGGCCATACACCTGGATCCATTCAAAGTGTCTTTTTAGGTCGAATTGATTGGTACCCGGGCCTCGTGTCGGAAGAAACAAGGTTTTACCCGTACCCTTCTCTCTTTAGAGAGCTGGACCCCGGGATCTAGTGCTTTGGTATTTTTAGCCATAAAGTTTCCTGGCGTGGGTGCTTTATGGGTTCAGGGTGTGGATAAAAACGGGCCCCAGTTCCTGAAGGTTTGTTAACGGAGCCCACCGTGAGTAGGTGAAGATTGGGTCTGTTTGGTTTACCACAGAACCTTGCAGCTGGATAAGGTAAGTGGAGATTCCTAAGGAATTTTCTATTTCTTATGGTTTTCTCCTTTAAGTAAATGTTTGTCATGTCTAAGGTCGCCACTGGGGGGCTGTCAAGAGCACTTACCTATTCCATGCTGATTTTTCCCGTTCTGTGTCAGACAAGCTGTACGTTTCCTCCAGCCCTGGTCTCAGTTAGGAAAGGGGGGATTTTTCTTTCAGGATATCCCCCACCTGGACAGAGATAAGTCTCTTGCCAGAAGGCATGGGGGCACAGATCAGTCGGTGGTATGCCGCACCACTCCCGCCGTCACTGCCATAGCAAGGCGGTCCTCATCCTCCCCCTCTCCTTTCATCCCAGCCCTCCCTGTAGCTGATCCGGTTGGGATCAGAGCCCGCTCGCGCGAGAAAGCAGGCTTTTTTTTTTTTTTTTTAAAGTGGGGGGGGCGCAGTAGGAAGTCGGGGGGGCGGGCCTTAGTGCGGCGTTGACGTTTTCAGGCAGGGGCTCTGTAAGCTATAAGATACACCTTTGACAGGTACATTTAGCTGACAGAGGCACACAGAGCAGACGGGGGCATGTGAGTGTGGGGACACAGGCATTCCAGGACACATTTACTTAGCATCAGGCTGAGTTGTTAATATCAGCGGAAAACTTAGGGAGGCTGGTCAGTATGAGCCATTGGGGTTGTCAGGGGTTGCTACTGCTTCCGACATTTTAGCCCCTGAATATATGACTAAGCAGAATTTTTCCTCAGCCATAGAGTTGCATTAGAGGAAAGATTGGCAACTTTAATTGCATCTTCACAAGGTGGAAGAAATCGCATGAGGTCCCCTTCTGCCACCCAGGACCCTCAAGTAGAGGAACAGGGGCAGGGGGAAAATGATTTCTCCTCAGGGGACCGCAAAGAGTCTGATGACTCCTCTTCTGAGGATTCAGGTGGGGAAGGACCTTCTTCGGCTTCACAAGCTGAGAAATTGCGGGTGCAACTCCTAACTGAAATGGTCCGTTCCACATTTAAACTACCCTTAACTGAGTCGGCTTCTTGTTTGGGTTCACTAAAACCTGCTCAGGCTTTGTATGCTTTTCCTGTCCATTCATTGTTGGAAGAGCTTGTGTATTCTGGGTGGGATCACCCAGATAAGCAATTTTCCTGACAGACTCCATGGCAGCCTACGTGTGGGTTAACCCCGCCTCCTCTCCAATGCTATAGGACCCCATTCTCATAAATGAGTACTCACCACTAGCTACTGCGTTCCTTTTTTGTCCTCCTCCTATGAACCTTTTCATGCTGTTCGCGTCAGGATTGGATGGATCCAGGATTTGGCATACCTTTTGTGTGGTGCAGCTCAGAGCCCAGCCATGGGCGGGCGAGTAGCTTTAAGAGGCTTGAGTATTTCCCCTTGGTGGATGGGTGGTCGCCTCTGTATGCCCGACGGACGGACGCATCAACGGCTGGCAAGGTCTGTGGTGTCCTCATCTCTTTCTCCATGGCAGTTTCTCTATGTTGTTGGTGTGCCTGCGTTTCTCCCGTTCCTCAGAACAGTGTATTTATTTTCCCCTCATGGCGGCTGGAATGCTTGTGCATTCCAACCTGCCACGGCACTTCCGGGTTGCGGCCGTCTCCACTGCTGGCGCCTGCGCTGTAGCCGCCTCGAGAGCGAGGCCTGGCTCGCGCATGCGCAGTACGGCGATTTGATCGTCGGCTGCGCAGGCGCCGTGTGGCGCCGTCCTATTGCGCGTGCGCAATGAGAGGCAATGACGTCACGGGCGGGGAATTTAAATCCGCCCTCCAGCCCTGATACAATGGGATTTCCCTTGGCAGGGAAAGGAGGAGTCGGTTCCCTGCTGTGGTTTCTTGGTCTCCAGGTGAGTGGCCTAAAAGTCGTATATTCCTGCACTTGTTTCAAAAAAAAAAAAAAAACAATTGGGTTTTAGGACTAATTATTTTTTCTAGTAAAATTTAAAAAAAAAAAGAGGAGACAGTATTTATTTTTTGTTTAAAAAAAAAAAAAGGGGGAAATAATATGAATATACATATATATATGTGGGAAGAGATCCTTTGCCTTGGCATAGTATTTACGTTAAGAGACGTATAGACATGTGCATTTGTGTATCATTAAAGAGAAGAGTTTGAAACCTCCTCATTTGGTGCCTTGGCTTTTTTAGGCCATTTTTCTGCAGACTGCTTTACCTGACGTTCCTCGTCCAAGGTCATGGACAAGTCACCGCCTTTAAGTGGCCAGCCCTCACGCACAAGGTATGTGCTCGTGAGGGGAGGGGATGAGATACGGGCGCAAGTGTTGCGGTTCTGATACTATGTCTTGCCTTTCCCCCTCCCCCTTTTGTTTTTTCTCCAGCCCTTCCAGGTCGGACCCGATAATCGCGGTCCAGAATGTCAGTGACCTTGCCAAGCCACAATATCACTCATCATCCAGATCCAGACGAGACTCCCAATCCGGATCCTACCAAAGGAGACATTCCCGTTCCTCCTCCAGACACCGCTCCCACCGCCATGACAGCCGCTCTGATCACAAAGCCTGCTGGGGATGTAGGACACGAGTCCCGGAGGGCAAGTCCTTGTGTGACCGTTGCTTTGCCCGCGCAGTTGGGAAAAGGAGACAGAAAACCAGCGTTTAGAGTCTCTTGTGAAACGTGTGGTGCATCAATCCCTGATGGATAGGGACACACCTCGCACAATGAGCCAGTCCACTACCTTGTCTCACCCGCCGGCTGATGAGGCCCGTGATGATCCGGGCACTTCCCAGCCCTATGTTGCCTCTCTTGACTCTTCAGACGACGAATCCGTTAACGAAGAGGACATCGGAGGCTTTGATTTCGCTATGGTCTCTCCATTAATCGAGGCGATCAAGGAAGCTGTGAAGTGGGAGGATCCTTCCACTCCCCCAGCTAAACAGAAAAAATTCTTTAAACATCTGGGGAAAGAGCGCTCAAACTTTCCGCTCCTTCCGGAACTAAAGGACATCATTGATGAAGAATGGAGTAAAACGGAGAAGAAGTCCTCCATGTCAAATAAAACCTCCAGATTGTACCCCTTCAAGTCGGAAGAAGTGAAGAGTCAGGAGAACACTCCCCTTGTGGACGCAGCTCTTATGCGTCTGGCCAAACACGTGACTCTTCCTCTGGAAGACGCAGTGTCTTTCAAGGATGGGCTCGAGAGGAAGATAGATCTGGATCTAAAAAGAATTCATGGGCTCGCCAGTATGGCCTGTAAACCGGCCCTGGCCCTAGCGGCCATGTCTAAAGCCATGGAAGCCTGGACGGAGAACGTGGAGTCCTTCCTCAGGGGTGTGTCGGAGGAACTGGCAGCCGCAGAGCTGAAGCTGGCAGCGGTCTTCCTGGGGAAGGCGTCTATTGATCTGATCCGCCTACTGGATCGTCTTCAGTCACGGCCAAAAGAGCCCTATGGTTGCGCCCTTGGCTTGCCGACCCGGTTTCCAAGCAAGCATGGTGTAAAATCCCTTTCGAGGGGTCCTCACTGTTTGGCAGTAAGCTTGACGATGCCATAACGCGGGCCACAGGTGGTAAGTCAGGCTTCCTTCCCCAAGACAGGCGCATGCTGGGCCGGAAGAAACCCCAGTTCAGAAGACGTAGCCCGGAGCGCTCCAGAGAAGCACGCTCTTACAAGCCTGGCCGGGACTTCAGGAAGAATTGGAGCAGGGGGCAGGCATCTTTCCGTAAACCTGTCAAAAGCCAGACATCCAGTGGTCGTGACCAGGCCAAGTCTTTTTGAGATTGCGCCCGCCCAGGCGGGCTGGGTGGGGGCTCGTCTGCTCCTCTTCCGGCACGTCTGGGTGGCCTCGATCTCAGACTTCTGGGTCATAAGGACAGTCTTGTCAGGCCACAGATGGGTCTTTTCCAGTACGCCTCTCCCCAGATTCGTCTCCACTCTTCTTCCTCATGCAGAGGAACAGAGACAGATATTGCTGTCCTATGTGGACCTTCTGAAAACTCAAGGAGCAGTGGTACACGTCCCAAAGGACGAATGGTTCCAGGGGATATACTCCCCTCTCTTTCTAGTTCAAAAAAAGGGTGGTGCCTGGCGCCCAGTCATAGACCTCACCAATCTCAACAAATTTATAGAAAACGGAAGATTCAAAATGGAAACCCTGTCGACCATTCAGAGAGCCATACAGCCAGGCGACTGGATGATCTTGATCGACCTGAAGGACGCTTATTTCCACGTCCCAGTGGAAAAGGAGTTTCACAAATACCTCCGTTTCCAAGTCGGGCCAGATCAATTTATCTGCCTCCCCTTCGGGCTGACAACGTCCCCCCGGGTCTTTTCAAAGGTTCTTCTAGCTACGGTGGCACTCATAAGATCAAAAGGGGTACCTCTTTACCACTACCTCGACGACCTGTTGGTATTGTCCCAAAACAGGGAGCAGTTGCTGGCCCACCGGGAACAAGTGATCTCCACCATGTCCAGCTGTCCAATGTTTAATATATCTGGGAGCTCAGTTCGACACAGTGGCAAACACTATCTCCCTTCCACTACAAAAAATTCCGACGGTTCGGGACAGAGTTTCTCGGGCCCTACATGCCCGGCGACTGAAAGCCTCCCAGTGCCTGAAAATTGTCGGCATGATGGTTTCCACGACTCCCATGGTCAAATGGGCCTTGTGGAGATTACGTCCCTTCCAGTTAGGTCTCTTATGACAATGGAAGTCATGGGACAAGAATCAAGTCATCAGCATAACATCTACAATGAGGAACAGCCTCTTCTGGTGGCTTCAGCGCAAGAACCTCCTCACTTGCCACTCCATCGCTCCCATCTCTTGGGTGACAGTCACGACTGATGCCAGCGGTACCGGTTGGGAAGCCCTTTGCGGTGCGAACCTTGCTCAGGGCAAATGGGACACATGCCTCCCCAACCCAGGGTCGAACGTCTTGGAACTTCGAGCGCTCTGGTGTGCCCTACAGTCCTTCTCTCGTCTCCTGATAGGGGAGTCAGTGTTGTTAAGAATGGACAACACCACGGCGGTCTCGTATGTGAAGAGGCAAGGGGGTACTCGGAGTCCCACTCTCCTTCAGGAAGTCGAGCCTATTCTATCGTGGGCACAGAAGAACCTTTCCAACATCTCAGCAGTCTTCGTCCCAGGGGTCCAAAACATTCAAGCAGACTTCCTATCACGAACCAAGTTGGACAACAACGAGTGGTCTCTTCATGTAGAGATGTTCAGGTGGATTTTGTCACTGAAGACCGATCCCGAAGTAGATCTGTTTGCTTCCCCCTGCAATTGCAAGCTGAAGAAGTTTTAGACCAGGGGCCTCTGCAGTCAGGCCTTCGGGACGGACGCCCTGACGGATCAGTGGAGGTTTAAGAGGGCGTATGCCTTTCCGCCACTGCCAGTTATGCTGAGATTCCTGCAGAGGCTCCGAGCGGAAGCAGTCGAAGTGGTGACAATAGCTCCCTATTGGCCGAACAGGCCTTGGTTCCCTCTCCTTGTCCAACTCAGCTGTCGGGACCCAGTGCCTCTCCCTCTCAGGCCGGACCTTCTTTCTCAGGGGTTAGTCCTGCACCCTTGTCCGGCAGTGCTGAGACTGATGGTCTGGTTCTTGAGAGGGAGAGGCTAGAATCCCTGGGCTGTGCCTCAGAAGTGATCTCCACTCTCATGAGTTCAAGAAGATCTAGCACAAATAAGGTCTATGGAAGAATCTGGTCCAAATTCGTGGAATTTTGCTTTCCTCAGGGCAGGTCTTTTAGCCATCCAAAAGTCCAAGATGTTCTCAGCTTCCTTCAAACAGGCCTAGATTTACCTTTATCTATCAGCTCTCTAATGCCCCGTACACACGGTCGGATTTTCCGATGGAAAATGTCCGATCGGAGCGTGTTGTCGGAAATTCCGACCGTGTGTGGGCTCCATCGGACATTTTCCATCGGATTTTCCGACACACAAAGTTGGAGAGCAGGAGATAAAATTTTCCGACAACAAAATCCATTGTCGGGAATTCCGATCGTGTGTACACAAATCTGACGCACAAAGTGCCACGCATGCTCAGAATAAATAAAGAGATGAAAGCTATTGGCCACTCCCCCGTTTATAGTCCCGACCTACGTGTTCTACGTCACCGCGTTTAGAACGATCGGATTTTCCGACAACTTTGTGCCACTGTGTGTAGACAAAACAAGTTTGAGCCAACATCAGTCGGAAAAAATCCTAGGATTTTGTTGTCGGAATCTCCGAACAAAGTCCGACCGTGTGTACGCCCTATTAGAGTCCAAGTTTCTGCATTATCGGCCTTCTCCGGTACTTTGTGGGCAGTTCATCCTTTGGTTAGGCAATTTTTTCGCGGTGCATCAAGGCTCAAGCCCCAAAGGAAATCTAGGTTTCCCAAATGGGACCTTCCACTTGTCCTTGACTCAATCTCTGGACTTAGCACTACGGGGCCCTCCCCGCTCTCCATCAAGGACTTTTCAACAAGAGTTGCCTTCTTAGTAGCCATTACTTCAGCCGAAAGGGTCTCTGAGATCGGATCACTGGATCATGAAAAACCCTTTTTGACGTTTTTCCCGGACCGTGTAGTTCTCATCCCTATGCTGGGTTCCAACCTGAAAGTGTCTTCAGTATTCCACGTCAATCTGGAGATCGTCTTGCCTACATTCAGGTCCCCGGGGTCCACTGAAACTCACCCTCTGGATGTAGGAGAAGCTATAAAGGAATATCTCAAAGTTACTTCTCCCTTTAGATGTTCTAATCATCTCTTTGTCCTTCACTCGGGCAGCAATATAGGGAAGAAAGCCTCAACCAGGACACTCGCAGTCGGGGTCGTACAGACCATACAGCAAGCATACAGGGCTAAGGGCTTGGCTCCTCCAAAGGCGGTGACAGCCCATTCCACCAGGGGAATGGCAGCTTCGTGGGCGGTGGCCCGACATGTGGCTCCAGACACCATTTGCAAAGCAGCCTCATGGGCTTCTATTAATACATTTATGTCACATTACTGTATAGAGCCTGCTTCACTGTCCTCTGTAAACTTTGGGTTGAAAATCCTATCGGCTGATAGGGCAAATTAAAATTATGTTTTGTTCAGCATACCCACCCGTGTGGTTGGCTAGTTATTTCCCACACGTAGGCTGCCATGGAGTCTGTCAGGAAAAAGGAAAATTTATTATCAAATACTTACCGTAATTTTCCTTTCCTGATGGACTCCATGGCAGACGGAGTTCCCACCCATTGGTCAAAGAGTAGGCTAGTTACGGAATGCAGTAGCTAGTGGTGAGTACTCATTTATGGGAATGGGGTCCTATAGCATTGGAGAGAGGTGGGGTTAACCCACACGTAGGCTGCCATGGAGTCCATCAGGAAAGGAAAATTACGGTAAGTATTTGATAATAAATTTTCCTTTTTTTTCCTCCTAAAAAGTTCTCAACACTTTATCCTATGGAGAAAAAATTTACAAAGTTGTGGGGTATACCAGCAATTACATAGTTACATAGTAGGTGAGGTTGAAAAAAGACACAAGTCCATAAAGTCCAACCTATGTGTGTGATTATGTGTCAGTATTTCATTACATATCCCTGTATGTTGCGGTCATTCAGGTGATTATCTAATAGTTTCTTGAAGCTTTCAATGCTCCCCGCTGAGACCACCGCCTGTGGAAGGGAATTCCACATCCTTGCCGCTCTTACAGTAAAGAACCCTCTACGTAGTTTAAGGTTAAACCTCTTTTCTTCTAATTGTAATGAGTGGCCACGAGTCTTATTAAACTCTCTTCTGCGAAAAAGTTTTATCCCTATTGTGGGGTCACCAGTACAGTATTTGTAAATTGAAATCATATCCCCTCTCAAGCGTCTCTTCTCCAGAGAGAATAAGTTCAGTGCTCGCAACCTTTCCTCATAACTAAGATCCTCCAGACCCTTTATTAACTTTGTTGCCCTTCTTTGTACTCGCTCCATTTCCAGTACATCCCTCCTGAGGACTGGTGCCCAGAACTGGACAGCATACTCCAGGTGCGGCCGGACCAGAGTCTTGTAGAGCGGGAGAATTATTGTTTTATCTCTGGAGTTGATCCCCCTTTTAATGCATGTGATCCCCCTTTTAATGCATGGAATTGACGCTGCTATATCCTCTGTAATTAAAAATTTGGCTTGTCCGGTTGACAATGCTCAAATTCTTAGGGATCCAACTTATAAGAAGTTGGAAATCCTGTTAAAAAAACTATTTTTATTTGGCAGCTTCAGCGGCTCAACCCACAATGGGGCTGTGTCAATCCTTGAAAGATCACTTAAAACAGGTGCTCAAGGTTTTCCCTGAACAGCAGGCCCAGGAGTTAGCTGAGCTACCAGGGGCTTTGTGTTTTGCAATTGACACAATCAGGGATTCTATTCTTTAGACCTTGCGTTTTGTGCTTGGGTTAATACATATGCGTAGAATCTTATGGTTGAAAAATTGGTCAGCCAAAACACCATGCAAGAAGCTTCTGGCTAGGTTTCCTTTCCGTGGTGAAAGGCTGTTTGGGGACAAGTTGGACAAATATATCCAGAGGATATCAAATGGGAAAAGTACCCTTTTGCCAGTTAAGAAAAGGAGTAAACGTTCCTCCTTAAAGCAGGCTCTTTCTCCAGTGCCAGGGGCATCAGTCTCCAGGCAGTCGCGACGGCCTCCGCCATCAGGTTCAAGAGGTAAAGCTCAAGGTCAACTCCAGGGACAGAAGAAATCCTGGGGGAGAAAACCTTCAAAGAATTCTAAGGCCTCCTTATGAAGAGACTTCTACAGTTCTCAGGGGTTTGGCAGGAGGAGTTTCGAGACAGATGGGTGGTCTCCACAGTAACTCTAGGCTACAAGCTGGAGTTCCGAGAGTTCCCGTCTCCTCGTTTTCTCAGATCAAATGTCCCCAAAGATCCAGAGAGAAGGAAGTCTCTCTTTCAAGCGTTAGATCGACTCCTGTCACAAGAGGTGATCAGGGTGGTTCCCATGAAAGAGCAGGGGTTGGGGTTTTATTCAAAACTTTTCACGGTGCCAAAACCAAATGGGGATGTCAGACCCATTTTGGATCTCAGAGACCTAAATCGGTTTCTGAATGTTCACTCTTTTCGCATGGAATCAATTCTATCAGTAGTCTCCAGCCTACAAGGAGGAGAACTTCTGGCGTAAATCGACATCAATGACGCATATCTACATGTGCCTATTTTCCCCGCTCATCAGATATCTGCGTTTCAAAGTGGAAAAACTTCATTTTCAATTTGTGGTTTTGCCTTTCGGTCTAGCTACTGCACCTCGGGTGTTTACAAAGGTCCTGGCTCCTTCTCTAGCCAGGTTAAGGGCCCAAGGTATAACGATCATGGCTTACCTAGATGATCTTTTCTTGATAGACTAGTCGCCCGCTTAAACCAAAGTATGGTCACCACAGTCAACTAGCCAGCAGGCTTCATTCCAGGAATAGAGAATTGGCAGGCGGACTACTTGAGTCGCCAGCAGTTGTTCCCGAAAGAATGGTCCCTTCACCCCGACATCTTCCGGGCTATATGCCAAAGATGGGGGATCCCGGACATAGATCTGTTTGCATCCAGGTTCAACAACAAGATAGAAATTTTGTGTCAAGAACACGGGATCCACTCTCATACGGAACAGATGCATTGGTGACCCCGTGGGATTGGTTCTCTCTAATTTATACATTCCCTCCTATTCTGCTGCTTTCACGGCTTCTTCGCAGGATCAGGCAGGAAGGGAAGTCGGTGATCCTTGTGGCCCAGAAGATCTTGGTATTCAGAGATCATAAGGATAGCGGTAGGGGACCCGTGGACCCTACCACCACGTCCAGACCTGCTCTCGCAGGGTCCAGTATTCCATCCTACTTTAGGTAAGTGGTAAGGTAAGTGGAGTTTCCTAAGGAATTTTCTATTTCTTATGGTTTTCTCCTTTTAAGTAAATGTTTGTCATGCCTAAGGTCGCCACTGGGGGTTGTCAAGAGCACTTACCTATTCCATGCTGATTTTTTCCGTTCTGTGTCAGACAAGCTGTACGCTTCCTCCAGCCCTGGTCTCAGGTAGGAAAGGGGGATTTTTCTTTTATGATATCCCTCACCTGGACAGAGATAAGTCTCTCGCCAGAAGGCATGGGGGCACCACGTCCAGACCTGCTCGCGCAGGGTTCGGTATTCCATCCTACTTTACAAACGCTAAATTTAACGGTTTGGCTATTGAGACCCACATTCTAAAGAGACGTGGGTTGTCAGGTTCAGTGGTGTCTACCTTGATTAATGCAAGAAAGCCGGCCTCCAGAGTCATATATTATAGAGTCTGGAAGGCATATGTTTCCTGGTGTGAATCCAGAGGTTGGCATCCCAGAAAGTATGTCATAGGTAGAATCCTGGATTTTCTGAAGATGGGGTTAGAGATGAAGCTGGCCTTGAGTACTATCAAGGGCCAGCTCTCAGCCATATCAGTATTATTTCAACGACCACTTGCTTCGCATTCTTTGGTCCGTAACTTTATTCAGGGGGTAACACGGTTAAATCCTCTGGTTAAGACGCCCCTGAATCCTTGGGACTTGAATTTGGTTCTGTCGGCTTTACAGAAACAGCCTTTTGAGCCGATTCGACATATTCCCTTTTGACAAGGAAACTAGTTTTTATGGTAGCCATATCTTCTAAAAGGAGGGTGTCAGAATTGGCTGCTCTTTCTTGTAAAGAGCCATATTTAATTATTCACAAGGATAAGATTGTATTGCATCCTCATCCTAACTTTCTACCGGTAGTATCAGGTTTTCATTTAAACCAGGATATTGTTCTACCTATTTTTCCCAAAACCCTGTTCTATGAAAGAAAAGTCACTACATTCTCTTGATGTCATGAGAGCTGTCAAGGTCTACTTAAAGGCAACTGCTCAGATTCGGAAGACGTATGTTTTGTTTGTGTTGCCTGAAGGCCCTAAAAGAGGACAAGCAGCATCGAAATCTACTATTTCTAAATTGATTAGACAAATAATTGTCTAATCCATTTAGAAATGGCTTATGGTTTAAAGAAGTAAATTCCACCTTTTCAAATCAAAGCGCACTTCACTAGGGCTGTTAGTGCTTCGTGGGCAGTGCATCATCAAGCCTCTGTGGCTCAGGTCTGCAGGGCCGCAACTTGGTCTTCAGTTCATACATTTACCAGGTTCTATCAGGTGGATGTAAAAAGGCATGAGGATACCGCCTTTGGGCGCAGTGTGCTGCAGGCAGCAGTATAAGTCCTCTGGTCTCAGGGTGCCCTATTTTTTGTTAGGTCTCCCTCCCCTCAGTTGGCATTGCTCTGGGACATCCTATATAGTAACTACTATGGCTCTGTGTCCAGTTATGTACGATTAAGAAAATAGGATTTTTATAACAGCTTACCTGTAAAATCCTTTTCTTTGAAGTACATCACGGGACACAGAGGTCCCGGCGCTCTTCTGGTATACACGTGTATTGCTTTGCTACAAAACTGAGGTACTCCTGGTAAGGAGAGGGGTTATTTAGGGAGTCAACTTCCTGTCTAGGGTGTGCTAGTGTTCATCACCTAAAGGGGCCTATATAACCCATATAGTAACTACTATGGCTCTGTGTCCCATGATGTACTTCAAAGAAAAGGATTTTACGGGTAAACTGTTATAGAAATCCTATTTTGCTGATTTCTCTCCATTTTACTAGCTGACACCTACCATGCTGGTCCTGGGTCCACGGGTGAGACAGGAGAGACCAGGATACATGAAAGGGACAATTGGACAGGGGTCGTTACAGCTGCCCAAATCACTTCTACCAGAAAACTCATTGCCCAGTCTACACAGTCCTAGCTCTGTTTAAAATCCCAGTCCACCAGTAGCTGTTTATAAATTGGGCAGGTAGACAAGTGGTTAAAACTGAACAACTGCTAACACTTTTCAGGCAGCTACAGCAATTTTATTTTCTTTTTGGGATAAAGGTTATTTATAAGTGAATAAAAGCTGACCATTGTAAGCACCACTGTCACTTTTGCTGGGTTTAATACAGCTTTAAAGCTGACTCTGTTTAGATACGTATTGCCCATTTATATGTCCTGGTTTCATTATAAATGCAAGGTCTTAAATCTTATTCATCATTGTTCTTTTTGACAGTTGCCAGTTTTCCCATTATCCCTAATCAGATGCAAAGCTGCACTGAAAAATTACAGCCCCAGCATGAAAGTGTACTGGTTGATGAGGGATAATACTGTAATACAGGTTGATAAAACCCAAATAATAGTAAGAGTAAAGTCTTAGAGTACAAGAGTTAGTTGTAAATTGTGTATTTGAAGTTGATTATTTCTTGTCGCCACACACTATAACCCGATAATCAGCCTTAGTGAATATGCACAGTAGGGTGAATTGTTCATTTCATAGTGCACTTCAGGTCACATAGTTTAGCTGTCATGTTACAAATCAGATTTATGTAAGCTCTTATAATGCCATTCTTGCAACCTGTGTTAGTTGCTAAAAAAAGTGCTAAAAAAAGTTTTCTGCTTTTTTACTATTACCTATTATGTTAACAAATAAAACATAAGTGGAGCAGGGTAAAAGAACAATGCATTCTCATATATATATATATATATATATATATATATATATATATATATATATATATATATATATATATATATATTAAACCTTTATTTTCCTCTATTACGGCATGCATTTTTTCTAATTGCACGAAATCAGTAGTCTAGTCTTCATCCAACTCATCATTTAAAGTGGTTGTAAAGGCAGAAGGTTTTTTTTATCTTAATGCATTCTTTGCATGAAGATAAAAAGCCTTCTGTGTTCAGCAGCCCCCTTAATACTTACCTGGGCCTCCTCTCGATCCAGCGATGTTGCACGAGAGACTCGACTGCCCGGCACTCTCCCTCCTCATTGACTGAGACAGCAGCGAAGCGACATTGGCTCTTGCTGTTGTCAATCAAAGTCAGTGAGCCAATGAGGAGAGGGGGGTGGGGAAGGCTCGGCTCTGTATCTGAATGGACATGGGGAGCTGCAGCTTGGCTTGGGTGCCCCCCATAGCAAGCTGCTTTCTGTGGGGGCACTCAACAGGAGGGAGGGACCAGGAGCACAGAAGAGGGACCTGAGAACAGGAGGATCTGGGCTGCTCTATGCAAAACCACTGAACAGAGCAGGTAAGTATAACATGTTTGTTATTTTTAAAGAAAAAAAAAAGACTTTAGTATAACTTTAAGCATACAGAATTTCATTGTTTCGTTTTTGTCTATTTTGTATATTTTTTTAAATATAAGATCTTATAAAACTGCACAGGTGGTAAAATGTAAGAAAAGATTTTGGAGGCTGAGCATATGCATTATTTAAAATCTAGATATTTAGCATTTCAAAGACATTAGTTTTGCCTGGGAGTTTCTCTCTTGCTTTCTTACTCCCTGCATGCTGGGCAAAGTAACAGGTTCACTTTACAGGAGAGACTTACAGGAGAGCAGCATGCACTCATTATCCCATGTTTCCCCTCCTCTTCATTCTGTTCAGCTGGAGTGAAGTGTGACCTTATTTAAAGCTACCTTTCCTATGATCCGGTGACTGACACAGCAGCAAGGGAGTGAAATGAATTGTAAACCCTTATTTTTTTTAAATAACATACATGTTATATTTACCTCCTCTTCTTGGGTCCCCTGCTGGCACTCCTGGCTCCTCCCACCCCCCGCCGAGTGCCCATCATAGCAAGCTGCTTGCTATGGGTCAGTCGTGCGGGCTCACACCCGAGCCAGCTCTGTGTGTCCAATGACACACAGAGCATGTCTTGGACTCGCCCCCTTCTCCCTCCTTACTGGCTGTGGCTGACGGCAGCGGGTGCCAATGGCTTCCCTTGCTGTCTGTAAGCCAATGAGGAGGGAGAGAGCCGCTGTTCTCGTGCACAACGCTGGATCAAGATCGGGATCAGGTATTAGGGGGGAGCAGCACTCAGAGAATGCATTAAGGTAAAACACCTTCAGCCTTTAAAACCACTTGAAGGAAAGATGAATATGTGCTGCTGGGAAAGGGGGGGCTTTAAAGTAAACCTGTTGGTTTGCCCCGCATGGAAAAAATACAGGTTTGTTTTAAACAGCTAGTTCTTACATTCCTTAGCTGCTCTAATCCATTAGCAGGCTAAAAAAAAAGTGTGCCACTCCCTAAAGTGCAGCTTTCAGCGCTTGAGTGCCTAAGCATAGGCACTGTTTCATAAGGGACAGGGGGAACGTAACATGGATAGCCCTATATCCATTTTGATTTGTTCAGTAGGTTGAAATTGACAGGAATCTTGGGTGGTTTAGTAACAGATTAGGGAGTCAGGGAAAACACTGGGAAGGGAAATACTGGCACGTAAAATTGCGTAAAAGCCTTTCTTGTAAAATTACCTGTTACTTTGAAAAGTATGGGCAAAAAGTACAAATTGCCTTTTAAGGTGCATATATACTGTACATTTGTGGTATGGTCAGGAACCTGCAATTTAAAAGGTTGGGATGTGAAATCATTATTACAGTAATATCTCGGATTGCGAGTAACGCGGTTAACGAGTGTTTCGCAATACCAGCTATTTTTAAAATCCTGACTCGGTTTGCGAGTGTTGTCTCGCGAAACAAGCAGGATTCAAGCCTCTGCGGTGTGCAGTACAGCATTTGGCCAGAGGTGCAGGGGCGCCGGTAACACTCTGAGCCGCTCGGATGCACTTGCAAACACTAGGAAATACTCAGAAATACTCAGTGCCCGAGTGTTTCCGAGCCTTTCTGAGTGAATCCTAGTGGTCTCCGAGTATTTACGAGTCTCTCTGGCGCCCCCCCCACCTCTGGCGACATGCTGTACTGCATACAATAGAAGTCAATGTGGAACAAATTATCTTTGTTTCTATTGACTTCTATGGGGAAACTCGCTTTGATATGCGAGTGCTTTGGATTACAAGCATTCTCCTGGAACAGGTTATGCTCATAATCCAAGGTTCCACTGTATCTGTATTATACAGGATTTATGTAGCACCAGCAGTTTGCCCAGTGCTTTACAGCATGAGGGTAGATAGCGCAGTTACAATTCAGTTCAATACAGGAGGAATTAGAGGACCCTGCTCGTTGGAGCTTACAATCTAAAAGGAAAAAGGCTTTGAAACATAGATAGCATCCTTAAGACACCATCGTAGGAAGAACATTAAATGGAATTTCTTTATCGTACATTATAGGACACAGAGCAACCATAATAATGACTATATGGGTTATACGCCACCTACTGGTGGATGGACAGTGCAAGATAGTCAAACAGGAAGTCCTCCCCTATATAACCCCTCCTACACAGGAAGGACCTCCGTTTTTTCGCCAGTGTCTGTAAGGTGGAATTTTCACTGAGGTAATACATGTGCTCTTGGAGCATACGTGGAGGTCTGGACGGTTCTATTTAGAATCATGGACTTGATTCGGATCCATTCGAAAAAGCTGTCAGCCAAAATGGATGGTACCCAAACCTCATTGGAAGGAGAAAAGATTTCTCGAGGTTTTGCCTGTAATGCAGCCTTATGGCACTGGACCCTGCGTAATGGAGCCCTGTGCAGTGTTTGTTCTGACCAAGGGCTTTCCTGTAGGGTGCTATACAGGTCCAGGGGAGTGGACCCCACATTAAGGGGGACCCAGTCCCTGAAGGTCTTTTATGACAAAGCTCGCCATGATGGATGAAGATTGGACTCCTGTCATGTTCAGAGTCCTGCAGCAGGAATGGCAAGTCTGCATTTGTTTGCAGTTTCTCTTTATAAAAATCTGACTTTCTGGTGTTTTCTCAGTAGCCCCTAGGGGCAGTGTGCTGTTTAAAACATGCTCTGTGTACTTCTTAGAAGTATGGGATGCCGTTTCTCCTCCAGCCACTAGAGGGCACAGGAGCCTGTTTCTTTGTAGGCAGAAAGTGGAGGGGCAGCCATGTTAGCCATGTGCTCAGCAGATTCAGGTAGGCCTCTTGAGACATAACGGCAGGCCATGGATACTAGTGAAGTGTGAGTACTTACTATGGGAGATCTGTGTGGCCAGACAAGTCATGATTATATACTGCATGCTTACTGCTTAATCCGGGGGGGGGGGGGGGGGCTGTACAACTGTAAGTCGATACACCCCTAGCAGTGCACTTTAAAGTGTTGTGACTCCAGAACACTGTGCATTTGGCACAAAAATAGTATGGGCCCTGGTGCAGCTGAACAGGTGCATATTTGTAAACTTCAGAATAATGTGCATTTGGTCTGCAGGAGCTTACTTTTAGGCTGATCTGAAGCAGAAAAAGACTGCATGGTATGCATATGTACTAAACTAGTATAGGGCCAAGTGCTGGGGCTGGTCTTGGATAGCAATCAGGCCAAGGTGTTCCTTCTCTCAGAAACACTAACTACAACTTTAATTTTGCCTACTGCATGCTCTCCAAGATGTGCATCCATTGAAGCAGATCCCATCTGATCACCCAAAGGTACAGCAAATTTATGGGAAGCAGGGACTTCTCTGAGCTCCAAGAACACTGAGTGGACAGTATTCCAGTACTCCTCCCAAGCCACACAAGCTTAAACAGAAAATTGCGTTGCGCTTAGGAATAAACGTAAGTATCCGCACACCCTAGTGGTGTCACACAAATAGATATAAAGTGCAATGTGCAGATAATATGGATCTAAAATCAACTCTGCATACTTAAATAAATAAATATATCAAAAAGTGCAGCAAGGTGCCATGTACAATAAATCCCAAAGTGTAATGTGCAAACAGTACGTATCTGAAATCATATTTGCATAAATAAATAAATAAATCAATATGGATCTGAAAACACCTTTGCATATATAAATAAATAAATAAATAAATGAATACAGCAAAGCATTAATACTTGAATAAAAACGTGCACTATAAATGATATACTGTATATATGTCTCACATGCAAAACTCCACTGTAATCATAAAGTGATGAGTGAAATAAATAAACAAACCAAATATGTAATGAGTGATATTAAAGACTCCAATCGTCCTTATTAGTGAAAAATCTTCCAACACAGCAATTGTGCAGTAAAAGTTCCAAAAAGAAATTTATTTCTTTAAATGCTTTATTAAATCCTGGGCATCCCCCTGATGAAGACACGTGATTCCCTGTGTCGAAGACGCGTAGGGGAGGGGCCAGGACGGAGCGATCAGCACAGAGCTGGGTTGTGGATCTCTCATACCCCGCAGCACACCGATTAGCGTTTTTTTGGACTTATAATGTATGGTGCACACTAGCACCCAATAAATGTGAGTACCCCAGTGTGGGGATTGGGTGTAAATTTAATAAAGCATTTAACGGTATCACACTATATAGCCCTTCTCTTTTTTTGGTATGATGTTTGTGGAGCCATAGAGAGTCTGCTTGGAGAATCATCTGGTATCAATCATTGAGCCCAGGGGTGGCTCCACAGCGTGTATTGACGCAGCTAAACACTGTGTCACGCGCTCTAAGGTGAGCGCAACCACATTGGGGGTCACCGAGGCACTTCACGGCATGATTTGGGCACTTTGATTCAGCAACTGGAACTTTTCTCTGAAGCACTATTATACTATTAATAAATTTCTTTTTGGAACTTTTACTGCACAATTGCTGTGTTGGAAGATTTTTCACTAATAAGGACGATTGGAGTCTTTAATATCACTCATTACACATTTGGTTTATTTGTTTATTTCACTCATCACTTTATGATTACAGTGGAGTTTTGCATGTGAGACATATATACAGTATATCATTTATAGTGCACGTTTTTATTCAAGTATTAATGCTTTGCTGTATTCATTTATTTATATATGCAAAGGTGTTTTCAGATCCATATTGATTTATTTATTTATGCAAATATGATTTCAGATACGTACTGTTTGCACATTACACTTTGGGATTTATTGTACATGGCACCTTGCTGCACTTTTTGATATATTTATTCATTTAAGTATGCAGAGTTGAGTTTAGATCCATATTATCTGCACATTGCACTTTATATCTATTTGTGTGACACCACTAGGGTGTGCGGATACTTACGTTTATTCCTAAGCGCAACGCAATTTTCTGTTTATGTTTCACCGCACGGTTATGAATACGTGTTCTGCGTTTGCAGCTGGATATTTATTTCAGTTGGTTTTCCACTAAGGTATTGGATTATTGTGGCTCGCAAGATTTTTTTTCTCTGTTTCTAAGCCACACAAGCTGTTGCCAGTCTTTTGTTACTATTTTCTATGGAGGAAGGAAACTCATTTCTGGCTAGCCGCAAAGGGGAGCAAAGACACCAAACTAGAGATAACTTTGGCTGCCAGCTTACCCAAATCTTCCCTTCCAGAGACATAGGAAACTTGTTCCACTGGGACAGGATCTCACGTCACAACTTTCTGCTATGGTGTTGTGCATAAGGAATTGTTTTGAAAGCTGCTACCAGAAAGTCCCAAACATGCGTGCATTGGTGAATGGACAACCATCTGAGAGCATTCAGCAAGTGAACCTGAAATTGTAGTTTTTATAGTTTTTCTCCCTGAAGGAACACCTTGGCCTTGTTGGTATTCAAGACCAGCCCCAGGTATTCCCCGTAGATGATGATTTGAAGCTGAGCTCTGTCCTCCTGAAAATGCTGACAATGGTTTTTACTGTGCGTATAACAATCCTGTAATTTCTTTGTCTAACAGGTATGAGTTACCAGGAACACACGCCTTAAACTTTGTCCTGAAGAATTCCCTGGGGGGTGGAGGTATTGCATCACTGAGGAGTGACCCTCAGGTAAATGGCATCTATAAACTTCTGACATACGTCTACCTAATATTGACATTTGATGGCTGCTGTTAGGTTGAACCACTCACTTCAATGTATTCTATTCCTAGCTATAAGGTGAAACATGCATTGCTGTATGAATTAACAGTGGAGCCTAGTGACTGCTTATTAAATGTAATAATTGGTGACTGTAGAGTCACAGAGTACCCTTTAAACCTAACATAAACAGGTTATGTTATATGAAATCTCAAATTTACAAATATCTAGAAACAGTTATATAAAATTAAAAAATAGAAAAATAAATCACAATTATGTAACTTTGCAGTGCATCCCATTGCTATGTTAGTGGCCATTATAGGCTAAAGAAAGCTTGATGGAAAACTATTATAACCTTACCTAAAGAGGAACTGCAGTCTGCTCACATAATTTGTGATAAAAACATCTTTGCCATTCTGAAGCTTCCCTCTAACCACTTTGCATATTACTTTATATACAGTGGGGACAGAAAGTATTCAGATCCCCTTAAATTTTTCACTCTTTGTTATATTGCAGCCATTTGCTAAAATCATTTTTTTTCTCATTAATGTACACACAGCACCCCATATTGACAGAAAAACACAGAATTGTTGACATTTTTGCAGATTTATTAAAAAAGAAAAACTGAAATATCACATGGTCCTAAGTATTCAGATCCTTTGCTCAGTATTTAGTAGAAGCACCCTTTTGATCTAATACAGCCATGAGTCTTTTTGGGAAAGATGCAACAAGTTTTTCACACCTGGATTTGGGGATCCTCTGCCATTCCTCCTTGCAGATCCTCTCCAGTTCTGTCAGGTTGGATGTTAAACGTTGGTGGACAGCCATTTTTAGGTCTCTCCAGAGATGCTCAATTAGGTTTAAGTCAGGGCTCTAGCTGGGCCATTCAAGAACTGTCACGGAGTTGTTGTGAAGCCACTCCTTCATTATTTTAGCTGTGTGCCTAGGGTCATTGTCTTGTTGGAAGGTAAACCTTCGGCCCAGTCTGAGGTCCTGAGCACTTTGGAGAAGGTTTTCGTCCAGGATATCCCTGTACTTGGCCGCATTCATCTTTCCCTTGATTGCAACCAGTCGTCCTGTCCCTGCAGCTGAAAAACACCCCCACAGTATGATGCTGCCACCACCATGCTTCACTGTTGGGACTGTATTGGACAGGTGATGAGCAGTGCCTGGTTTTCTCCACACATACCGCTTAGAATTAAGGCCAAAAAGTTCTATCTTGGTCTCATCAGACCAAAGAATCTTATTTCTCACCATCTAGGAGTCCTTCAGGTGTTTTTTAGCAAACTCCATGCGGGCTTAAATGTGTCTTGCACTGAGGAGAGGCTTCCGTCGGGCCACTCTGCCATAAGGGCCCGGCTGGTGGAGGGCTGCAGTGATGGTTGACTTTCTACAACTTTCTCCCATCTCCCGACTGCATCATCTGGAGCTCAACCACAGTGATCTTGGGTTCTTCTTTACCTCTCTCACCAAGGCTCTTCTCCCCCGATAGCTCAGTTTGGCCGGATGGCCAGCTCTAGGAAGCGTTCTGGTCGTCCTAAACGTCTTCCATTTAAGGATTATGGAGGCCACTGTGCTCTTAGGAACTTTAAGTGCAGCAGAATTTTTTTTGTAACCTTGGCCAGATCTGCGCCTTGCCACAATTCTGTCTCTGAGCTCTTCAGGCAGTTCCTTTGACCTCATGATTCTCATTTGCTCTGACATGCACTGTGAGCTGTAAGGTCTTATATAGACAGGTGTGTGGCTTTCCTAATCAAGTCCAATCAGTATAATCAGACACAGCTGGACTCAAATGAAGGTGTAGAACCATCTCAAGGATGATCAACAGAAATGGACAGCTCCTGAGTTAAATATATGAGTGTCACAGCAAAGGGTCTGCATACTTAGGACAAGGTGATATTTCAGTTTTTCTTTTTTAATAAATCTACAAAAATGTCAACAATTCTGTGTTTTTCAGTCAATATGGGGTGCTGTGTGTACATTAATGAGGAAAAAAATGAACTTAAATGATTTTAGCAAATGGCTGCAATATAACAAAGAGTGAAAAATTTAAGGGGGTCTGAATACTTTCCCCACTGTATACTGTGATTCTGTACTTGCCAAATATGCTGCAGAATTCTCCCTCCACTAAGTCTGGCTGCATCCATTTTAACTGTGACCAGCTGAAGCTGCTGCCTGTTCACTTCCTGGATTTACACAGACACACAGAGGCACACCTCCAGCTCTAAAGCCCTGAAGCTCTCATTGGCCCTCTTATGACTCATCCCCCTTCCCTTCCTGGAAAACTCTCAAGAGAGTGAGAGAAAGCTGTGCATTATGTCATAAGCCTAGGCTAATATCCAGACAAGAAAGAGGAAGTGGGCTCTACAATGTATTTACTGGCAGAAAAAAAATGTTTTACTATCCAAAGTTAAAACAACAAGGGCAGAAGATTTAATAGATGGAAAGATGAAAAATGACTGAAACTCCACTTTAACTGAGTTCTGCAGGCCACTAACCTCTGACATCTAGGGATATAGGATGAAGCTACATAACTGTGCAACTTACTGAATCTAGCATCACTTCTAGGGGTCAGCAGAAAATGGTCTTTGCTCACACGTGCGCATCATTCATTCACAGAGTTCTGTGAATAAAAAAAAATAAACTACCGCCTACCACCACGGAAAACATACTTGTAGCTTGAACAGGCTGCGAGTGCGCTGCTGCGCACGCTCATAGTTCATTTATTCTTACAGCTCTGTAACTGAAGGCCCGTAACGAGGATATGGGCACAAAGCTAGAGGAGGGGTAGGAGCCTGACATTGCACCCACAATCTGCTGATCATTGGTGCAATGCTCTGCAGGCTCCAGTAAAAAAATAATAATAAATGTACCTGCAAAAATACTGTGTGTGCATTTAGTATTTCTTAAAGGTGAACTTGTCCATTATTTAATTCTTGAAATAAAACACACTGAGATTGATTTACTTAAACTGGAAAGTACAAAATCTGGTGCAGCTGTGCATAGAAACCATTCAACTTTCAGTTTTTTATGGTCAAAGCGTAATTGAACAAGCTGAAGTTGGAAGCTGATTGGCTACCATGCACACAGATTTTTGTACTCTCCAGTTTTATTAAATCAACTTCACTGTGTGTTAATAGAAGAACATACACTGGCTTGGGATCGAACCTGCACGCCTGCTTCCAAAGCAAGCAGCTTGCTATGGGGGCGAAAGGAGAAGAGAAGGAGCATACAGCGCCAGCAGGGGACCCCAGAAGAGGAGGATCTGAGCTGCTCTGAGCAATACCATTGCCCAGAGCAGGTAAGTATAACATGTTTATTATTTTAATTTTAAAAAGCGTTGGCTTTAGGAACACTTTAATGTGTGAGTCCATTCACTGCTTCTGTATTAAATCTTTTTTTTCTATTTCTTTATTTTAGGGGAAGGCATTTGGACAAATGCTACTAGACCTCGAGATCAAAAATGTCCCTGATCTAAAATCATTGATTGATTAAATAGTCATAGCTTTTATACAGGCCTGTGGCAATACAGTAAACAGTATTAGTAGAATTTATTTTCAGATAAACCTTTTTTTAGAAATCATTAACGGGAAAAAAACTACCTAAACTACAATTATGCAGCTATAACTAAAATATTTGGTAATCATTTGGTAACGGTTTCATTCAACTTCTGTACTTGTATGTTTTAATAGGTTGCTGTCCTTTGATAGGTAAATGTGTTTGTATAATTGCAGTGGTATGTGTGCTTCTCTGTCCATGCCATATGCATACATTTAATGCAGGCCAATCACTGTTTCGCTGGCAACACCAGTTTTGAGCCAGCGAATATACAGACCAGATATGTTCAAGTTCTTTCATGTTAGACTTCGTACTGTTTTAGGCCTCATTCACACAGACGGCAGCCCTTGCCTTCCCTTTGAAAAGCATTCAGCAGTGGATTGCTTTTGAGAGAGGTTCATAGGCTCCTGAGAGGTGATATGCATTAAAAAATGCAGGTAGAAGCACAAAAAAATCAAGTATTTTAAATGCTTACTTGCAGCATTTTTTCTTTTTCATAAACAGTGTTCTTATGTTTTTGCAATGTGCCTTTGAACTTGCTAGGGAATTGGAAGAGTTGGTTCTCTAGCGCAACTACAGTTCTCCTTTCCTCTTGCCATGCTATTCCCCTCTCCTCTTTTGGGAGTATGTACAAACTGTCTTTGCTGACCCAGCTCCTCTGCCCCTCACCTCTATACATAACAGAAAAATGATTGCCATACTTGCAATAATTTTCCTTTCTTAGTGCCTACCCATGGCAGAATACATGTTACAAGCCCCACCCCTAACTACCAACAGGACCACTGATATCTACGTTTTTAAACCCAGTGTCGATCATTTCAGTAAATAGATTAGAATGACATAGGTGGGCATACATGCTAATATGTGTGAGCACCAGAAGGGACAATTATGGAAAGTACGGCGATTTTCTTTCTATTTTCCTTGTGCTTCCATGGCAGCATACATATGGTATTTGGGATTTTTCTCCAAGACTAGATAGTATCAAGCTGCTTTCAGAGGGACCTCTTCTGGCTTCCCCATAGTGTAAAGTGGTTGTAAACCTTTTCAAAGGAAAAATGAACAAGCATATCCTCATGTAAAGCTTAGGTCCCTCAATCCATAGCACCTGGATCTTGACTGCTCTCTTCTTTCCCTGAAATCTGCATCTGTCACTTCTGACAGTCTTCATGACACCTGGCAAACCACGATGATGGACTCTAGCACACAGCAGGTGACTGACAACCACAGATGTGCATGTTTCCCACAGAAATTGTGTAGGTGGCGGGAGGGTGGGGGTGTCCCTTCCCTTACAGTAGGCTTACATTCAGCTCTCTGCTGTGCAGTGTGTGACATCAGATCCCTGAATTCTGCCTCCCTGAAATACCATCTGATCTGTGTATTTTGGAGGGCTCTAAAGGAGAGGGGGCTGCAAATAAACAATTACATCTAATTTGAGATTTTTTTTATCACTATGTATCATATTAGAATCTTTATTGTGCAGGGAGGAAGAAATAGCAAACAGATCGAGAAATTTGTCATGAAGGCCCATCTCCGTGGTCACTAGGTGTTCGATCTCATTTATTTCAGAGACCCTTTTCAGCCAGATGGAGATTGACGATGCTTGTGTCTGCTTCCAGAAAAGCGGGATATAGCTTTTTTTCACTGCAGTGAGCGGTAATGGTAAAATTGAGATTCTATAGGTCTTCTCAGAGATATAGTGATGATGCAGAATGCCGGATCCCACGATATTGCATGATCAGTGAATTTTTGGGTAATGCAATGTACCTCCGACCAGAAGGCATGCAAATAACGATAGGACCAAAAGATATGAAGAAGAGAGCCAATTGCCTCCCCACAATGCCAGATAGGCGTGAAATATCAACATGTTAATAGTTTGAATCCCTACTCTTGGTGCCTGGAACTGATAGATGTTTTGTAAGTGAACAGGAGGATCTTCTCTACCTCTTTGTCTGTGAGGCTCAGCCCCAGATCATGTTCCCATTTTGAGATGTAAGGTAACCGATAGGTCGGGGGTGGGGATACAAGCATGCGGTAGGTCTGGGAAACTGTCCATACACAAAAGTTCAAATGGAGTCAGGCGTCAGCCAGCTGGAGCTTCTGCCAAATTCGTTGTCTGGGAACCCAATGTCTGACCGCAATAAAATGTCGTGCCTGGAAAAGGCTGTTAGATTTCATGGTTTGAAATATCAAATCAAGTAAGCCAGGGCTAAAGACAGGGTTTTCAACTATAGGAATGAGGGGTGCGAAGAAAGAGAAGTTAGGAACACTTTCTCCAACAGTGGGGTAGGTGTGCACAGACAGGGAGGTTTGTGCGACACCATGGCAGCAAGTCTACTGGTATTCCCACCATGGCTTGTTTCAACTGCACCCATTGTTTGGTAACATTGCCACTATTTCTAACACTATTTAAGTGCCGTTCTGTTCTGGCAGATGCTATAACACGCTCCTTGTCACCAGCATCACTTCTGACCCAGAAATGGGATACTTGCTGGAAGTGACGTTATTTGCAAAACAGCCAAAGCTAAGAAAAAATTGTGATAGCACAGACACTAGCCAGGCTTGGGAATACACTGAGAATCAGAAACCAGTGTATAAAACACAGTAGGATTAAGCCTGCAAGCGGGACCACAGGTGAATAGAGACAAAAGGGGAAATGAGGGAAACTGCAAAGGAGAACAAGGAAGGAAAGGGTGAAAGCCATGAGGCAATGCCCAAAACCTAATGACAAACACCTCTCTTCATTAATGTCATGTGACTTCTTACTTGAACAGCTTAGCCCTGTTCCCACAAAAGCCACAGAAGGGATTCTCTTGACCTTATAGGTGCATTTAGCTATTGATGATCCAGTGCCCAGATGAGGCTAAACCTGAAAGAATATGGTGTACAAATGGGAGGTGAGGCATGCTTGCATCACTGGCTGATGTTTCTCTCAAGGACATTAAAGTGAATGGGCATCCTTGGATTTAAACACTTATATAGCTATTACTAGTCCTGTTGGTAATGGGCGGGGATACTACCATATGTATGTTCCCAAGGAGCAGTGTCAGTCCTTTTGGATGTCTGCACAAGAGAGGCTTTTACAGGCAAAAAACAAGTATAGAATGCATTTAAGACATATACATTTAAAATAAAAGCCCTGCTCAAAAACAATTACCACAAGGTACCTGCTATTACCTTGTTGTCCATAAAATCTGCTTCTGTGAGTCTTTTACTTTGGTTCCATTTTATTACTTTAGGATCAACTTCCCTGATATTGAGACTAGGCCCTGCCCACTTGTCATCTTTTTAACCAATAAGAGTGCCTCAGTTGGAGTAGTGGTTTTGGCTAATAAAAAATAATAGCAGATGATGAACGTTTTACATTTCTAATTTTAAAATGTTTGATAGGTTCTCTTTATTGAGTAGGATAGGCTACTGCACTTCATTTATGACCAGATTAAAAATTAAAGTTCTGAGCAGGTAGTCTGTCCATAGCTGCCTACATACCCAGCAGTCATTGTATCAGTGCAAGCTAGAATCTAAAACAAATAATCTGGAAGGTGTTATGGATAAAAGAACCATTTCCCTTTCAGGCATGTTTTATTTTGTTTGATAGAGTGGGAAAGGTTTAGAATCTTTCTTGGGTATTTATTGCCATCTGTTATCTTTGTGCAATTTGTTCACTGAGAAACAACTGTGCAAACCGGAAAGATTTATTAACTACTTGCCGACCGGGCCATTGCCGAAAGACGGCAACAGCGCGGTCGGCTAGTTCTGGGTGGACGTCCATGGACGTCATTCCAGAATGTTGCTCCCGCACGCCCCATGTGGTAAATAGCCGCTGATCGCGGACGTTTAGCACGTGATCGTTCCGTCAAATGACAGAGCGATCACATGTAAACAAATCGGAGTCACGTCATGACGCCGGTTCCTCCCTCCCCTCTCTGTACCGATCGGTACAGTGCGAGGGGAGAGGGAGAGAGATGGCAGCACCGCTGTGGGCTGGATGTTTAGTGCCCACAGCACTGCTCAATATAAAAAATAGCAAAACTCTGCAATACTGCACTACTCTGCAACACTGTGCAACATTGTGCCAATACTCTGCCAATACATTTTAACACATTTTTTATCGAATTTTCAGTCTTTTTTGATTTATAGCGCAAAAAATAAAAAACCCAGCGGTGATTAAATACCACCAAAAGAAAGCTCTATTTGTGTGAAAAAAAGGACATACATTTCATATAGGTACAGTGTTGCATGACTGAGTAATTGTCATTCAAAGTGTGAGAGCACCGAAAGCTGAAAATTGGTCTGGTTAGGAAGGGGGTTTAAGTGCCCAGTTGTCAAGTGGTTAACATGTTAAAATTAAACCCAATCTAGGACAGCCAGCACTTTCCAGATTGAAGCACAAGGACGAGTTAGCTTTTGTTGAAAAAAAAAATGTTTTTAGGAAATATAGTCACACTAATTTGTAGAGGAAGTAGGGATTGGGGTTTATGCAATCTATTGGCTTCCAATTTTAGTTAAGCCAATGACCATTGTCATGTCATGCTCTTTCATATTATAGTTTACTCTTGTTTGCAAATATGCAGTATAAATGTGATTAAAGCAGAATTCCCCTGAAATCAAAGTTTATTTTTCTTAAGTACAACTAAAGAGCCAGCATTAAATGTTAACTCCAGGTAAACTGTTGAGTTTTATTTCCCAGAAGCCTTGCAAATAATCTGCAACTGCATCATTTTTTTGATCCACCCTTACCTGTTGCGTTGTATTGCTCCATGGCAAAAGTAGATTTACTACAGGCTGGAGCCTAAAATAAAAGTGCATTGCCTCCTGCCTGCACTGCTTGTTACTCGAAGACATCACTTGTGATGGCCACCCTTAGCCCTTTCCCTCCCAAAGCCACCAAAGTGCCTCACTTTTTTGTATCCTAAGTATTTGGACCAGCCACTCCCACTGCAGGAACAACTGTACAGTATATGGACAGCTTTTTTTAGGAAGTTAAACTAGCTGATTTAGAAAAAAGGATGCCAATTTTATTTATTTGATTGAGTTTTTTTAAATATATCTCTGCAGACTTACACCAAAAATACAGGCAGCAGATCTAGAGGACAGGGCTGTGGAGGTGCTATGAGTGTATTTTGTCAAGCAAATTACTAAATAAGTATTATGGATAGAGGTTTGCCTTAAATTTTATTACCTGCATAAAATGAAAAACTAAGATTAGAACTTGCAGAAAAGGCATACGATGTGTGTTCCTATATATTGTTCAGATTTATATATAGCTTTGGTGTAAAGCAGTTTCTGTCCACCAGAATGGTATACATGCCTTTCATTTATAGCCCTGGGCAGAAATAGTGTTTATGAACTCTGATCATCTTCATCCTACAGCTGTATAGGTCAGGCAGTCACAGACAGATGCCCCTTACGCACGTGGATAGAAAGTGCCAGCAGGCACAGGAAAAGCTGTGGAGCAGACTACACTGCTCCTTTTTAACATGTCAGAAGACTGACACACTCAGGAATCAGTACGGAAAAGTCGATTTCCAGCAAGTGCAGCTCAAGCCATCGGTCATTAAGTTAACTGAGTCCTCCAGCATCCTCACAGCAGATTTTTTTTACTGGAGAAAAAAAGCAAAGAGGGCATGTATTTGCAGATAATGCACATTTTTTTCCTCCAAATAGGATGGAGCGATTGCATGAAAAAAATGAAAACTTTAGTTTCAGGGCCGGATCACACTAGAACGCAGTGGGAGAAAGACGCGTTTCTTGCACCTTTCTTACACCATGTTCAAAAGTAGTGTCCATACGATCTTCATGCAGGCACCAAACAGAGATAGTGAATGCAGTACATTTGTGGGCACCATATATTAGTGAGAACAATCTGCACAATCACTATACGTAAAAAGTGAAAAAAATCAATGAAAATACAAATAATAATATAAATGATTATCCAAAAACTGTTGCTTGCTGTGACACCTAAACAGTGATTTCACCTCACGTCAATAAACAAACAATAATAACAATGATGCAGCACAACATATAACAATTCAAAAATTGTCCATAAATGTGTCCATTTCTCTGTAACCAGTGTGCTAAATCAATGTGATCCTTTTCCTGAATATCCCTGTGCATGCAAAACACCACGTGCAAAAATGGACATTCGCCTCCTTATATGACCTCTAAATAAGAATGAGGTCTAATAGCGCTTTAAGGTGTCTCCTGCTGGAGCTCAAAACCCTTGATGACCCTTGGTTTGTGAACGCTTAATGGTAGATATCTTGTGGCTCTCTCCTTATAATAAGTTAGTGGCATATGTAAAGGACAAATAGTACTTTCTTTATACACTCCATTTTTTATATTTAAAAGGGGTGGCATAGAAACATATAAAATGCTCAAACAGCACATAAAAACACATCAAAGGTCTGGAAACCTCACCACCCAACCAGGAATGGCATCATGTACATGGCTCCCTTTCTTATACGTACATGATGCTATTTCTGGTCGAGTGGTGAGGTTACCAGACCTTTGATGCATTTTTTATGTGCTGTTTGAACATTTTATGTGTTTCTATGCCACCCCTTTAAAATTTTAAAAATTGAGTGTGCACAGGGTGGTGCTGCGTGCCAATGTCATCACAGTATGATCTCTGCTCTACAAGGACTAGAACAGGCTATTACCAGGTCAAATTCAGGTACTTTTAATTATGTATTAAGTAATACTTAGCTCAATTAATTTGGCCCTTTATATCAGTCTGGGGTTCAAGTTAAAATTCTGAAATATCTCGTGTAGTAGTTGTGCATATGTGTATAACAAAACTGAGTTTCCCTTTAAACTCTAAGGTATAACTTCCATATTTCACTTACATCACCACCTGTTTTTATTGCCGTGTAACCATAAAATACCATTGTCAGTGGACACCTCTTTTATGTCAATAGCTGAATGTCAGCTCACTGAGTTTTGCAGCAGGGGTTCTACTGTCAGAAATATGCCCTGGCCTCACTATAGGAAAGGGTTCCATGCGTATAAGGAATTTCCTTTTTTTTTTTTTTAAACCCATTCATGATAGATGCCAAAAAATAAGATATAAGAAAGCAAGGCAGATGTTTTTATAATTGGAGATGCAATTTACTTTGTACATAATATTGCACATTAAAGTGAGAATGACCATGGTATACTTTTGAGATGTACCAACTGTTTGTTTCTTGCCATTTTTTAGGAAAAACTGTAAAATAAAAATTCACTGTTTAATAAAAAAAGTAAATATACAAAAATAATTGTACTTAAAGGTAAAGTTAGCTCACCAAACCCAAACCTAAAATATAATCTGGCTCTCCAATCTAAATTGAAACTTAACCACTGCTGCTGACACTTCCCACACCCCCGATTAATTTCGTTTTATTGTTTAAAGGGAATACAGTGGCTTTGTATACATTTTCTTTCATTATTTATTACAGTCAGAACTACAAAGTAATATTTTAATAGATATATCAATTTTTTTAGTCAGGCAAATATGGAAGATTGCATGTGAATTTTATATTTTCATATACAGCCAGCAGGTGAAGGTCTCAGCTCCTTTTTATAGGTTTTGCAGACTTATTTGCTCTGTCAAAAAAATGCCTGTTTCACAGAGCTCAATAGCTCAAGCTGAAGTTTACAAAGAGCACAAATGAATCCCCCACTCATCCTGCTGGTTTTCCAGAATTCTGTACTCGAAGTTTACATCTGAGAAAGAGCTTTTTTAATAGTTTTTGCTGTGTTCTCTCTTTAGAAAATCCATAATGCTTTAAAAAACCCAAGGGTTTAATAATTATTTTACAATTACATTGTGCCCATCTCCAGCAGCACTGGTTCTCTCTCTCCCCTCTCACAGGCATCCGAGATAGCAACAGGAACCATTGGCTCCTGCTTCTGCCAATCAAATGCTGTGAGAAAGGAGCAGGGGTGAGGCCAAGCTGCCCTGTGTGTGTCAATAGCTGGTTCGGGAGCAAGCCCGCAGGTGTGACCTCCAAAGAAAATGGCTTTCTATAGGGGCACACCGAGAAGAGGAAGAGTGGAGAGCTCTAGACGGGGACCCCAAAAAAAAGAAGGTTCGGGGCCGCTCTGTGCAATACCACTGCACAGAGCAGGTAAGTATAACATGTTTGTTTTTAAAAATATGCCTTTACAACCTCTTTAATTCCAATCATCCTTATAGGATATCACTGTATTTCAGTGGTCAAGATGAAATACCACATGTCACTTACAAGTGGCACTATAGAGAATAAAACTGAATATATGGCTTCACTTGGTGGCAAGTGAAAACAGGAAAGATTGCAATAAGGGGAACTGGTTGTATAGAACTATTAGCAACTGGCAAACTTTCATCTGCATAACCCTTTTATTTCTGAATAAAATATCTACACTTGAATTGTACAGGTACACTCTAAGGGCCCGTTCACACTAAAATGCTGTGCAGGAAACCCGCATTCCATACCGGTTTTGCACATGACATTTAAATAGCACCGCCCTTGCTATCTGCAGTTGGTGTTAGTGCAAAAATAACAACATCCTAAATGCAGTACATTTTCCGGCAACAGATTGCATGGTACAAATGTGCTATGCAATCTGGTTGCAGTGCATTTCCAAAAGTAATACATGCACTACTTTTAGTGAGGTGCGATTTTAGCCCATTCAAAATGAATAGGAGGAAATTGCACTGCACAGAACTGCATGTGAATCGCACAGAAACATGCAGCATAGTATAAATGGGCTCTAAAGGTTCTGTTTATTATTGTTTTCAAACCTGATTTACACAACTTTCACACAGTATTTAACAATTGCATTTAATAAGAAAATGTGTGTTTCTTGGGTGAAAGTAATGCAAATCTTGTGTAAAAAATATTATGAGTAGACTCTTAAATTTCCATATGTGTTAAGTTTTATATATCCTGTGTTCATCCTTCTTGGCATTTACTAAGAGAATACTTACTATTTTACTGGGTTCGGACAATGTGGTAAGCATGCTTTTAGCATATAAATATGTAACTGTGTTGCTGTACTACCTTTACTTTTTATATTTTGTTGTGATCTGTTTATCATGTTGCCATTGTAATCATTTAATTCAAACTCATAAGTCTTTTTTTTTACAATAATTGCATGTTATATTACTACTTTTCATTAGCACCTTGAAACACTTATAATTGTCATAATAAAATTGTAACTCTAAAAGCGTTTATTTATGTTGTTCTTCAAAAGACTTCTGCGTATAATTACTGAGCGCAAGTCCTTACTACTTATGTTGTATCTGATGTATGCTCGTAAGTTATCAGTTACACTTATATAAAGTAGTCTAAAGCTAGCCATGCATGACTACATTTCTCTGGTTCAGAAATCAATGAATTCCTCCATCCAAGCTAAAACGTGTGGATGGGGGAACCTGCATTGCCAGCTGCTGCTTGAATACTCAAACTGTGGAGTTAACATACTAAAACTGGAGAGTGCAAAATCTGGTGCAGCTGTGCATGGTAGCCAATCAGCTTCCAGGTTTTATTTTCAAAGCTTAACTGAACAAGCTGAAGTTAGAAGCTGATTGGCTACCGTGCACAGCTGCACCAGATTTTGCACTCTCTAGTTTTAGTAAATCAACCACAGTATGTGATAAGATGCAGTCACTCTTCAGCCAACAATTTTCCACCCAGCTGTTTGATTCTTCATTCAAGTTTTGTCAAGCCAGGTGGTGCTGACAGAGCCACTCACAGCTTGAATTTTGGCAAATTCAAGTTGGAATCGCCTGACATTCAAGCTGTTTATAGTCATCTTAAATTCAGTATGCAGTAGTTATTGTTACCTGGCATTACAACCATTATTTCCAGCAATCTTTGCCAATGACCACTGGAAATAAGCCATATGGCAGAAATTATTTTGTTATGGCATTATCATTTAGTGAAATAAGCCTAGTATCCTCTTTGTTTCAAACTAAGCTTCTTCTGGCCATGTCTCTTTTTTACATTTTGCTCAGTGATGATTTATATGAGTGCCACTGCAGCCTATGCATAGGGCAGCTCACAGCAGCATCAAAAGAAAGACTGAAGACCCTGTTCCAATAGCACAAAATGTTGTACTGAATTAAGAAATCAGTGGTCAAATAGACTCCTCCTCTGTCACGGTGGTGACGTCATAATCTCCACCTTGCCCAATCAGAAAATGCCCTGTAGTCATAAAAAAAGATACAAAGTGTTCTGTGAATGGTGGGCAGTCTTTGTTGGGCATCCTTCACCTGTGGACATCTTGTGGTGGAGAAGAGGTACTGCATGTGACTGAAGCAGCAAGAAAGTCTTTAAAAAATATAGCATTGCTGATTAGTGCAGCTAATAAAAAAGGGAATTGCTGATTTAAGTTATGATGTTATGCTTGCTCCTTCCCTCTGTATAGCAAGTACCTAATCATTGGGCTGAAGCCGGCAAACTGTCAAAGATGGGATCTATACATTCAAATAAGGACAGACTAAATAGGGGGGGGGGATTCTTATTAGCAACATTAGCTGTGTGTTAATTGAAACACTAATAAGTACTTGTTCATTTGTCATTTGGTTATTTGTTAAAGCTCCTTTTCTATTGTAGATTCTCTAGTACATGATGTATAGACTTTATTATCAACTAGGTTAAAAAAAAGAACAGAGGGGGCAGGGGGACAAGTAAAACACATGGGAAAAGTAAAGGGATTAAACGTAACTAAGAGATAAGGAAAGCTAAGAAAATTTGCTATAGGTAAACCTATTAATGTGCATTAAAGAGCTTAAAGTGGTTTTACAGGCTTAAGGTTTTTCACTTTAATGCATTCTTAAAAACCTTCAAGTATTAGCTCCCCCCAGCCCCCCTTTTCCCCCAAACACTTACATGGCTCTGTTTTAAATCCAGTGCAGTGCCCGAGATCAGCATAACTGCTTTCTCTCTCTCCTCACAGGCACAGAGATAGCAGCGGGAGCTGTTGGCTCCTGCTGCAGCAAATCAAATCTTGTGAGGAGGGCACGGAGGCAGGGCTGAGCTAACCTGTGTGTGTATGTGGGCACACATAGCCTGGCTCAGGTTTGAGCCTGCACATCTGCCACCATTACAAGTGCTTGCTATGAAGGCAGACACAGAAGAGAAGGAGCAAAGACCGCTGGCGGGGCACCCCAGAAGAGGAGGTTTGGGGATGCTCTGTGCAATACCGTTGCACAGATCAGGTGAGTACTGTATAGCATTTATTATTTTCATTAAAAAAATGCCTTTAATAACACTTTATTAGATATGAAAAATTATAAAAATAGCTCACTTAAAAACAGTGCAGTTGACCATTGAAAATTAGCTTTTTCCAGCTTGACTGCAAAAGGCAAAATTTTGACCAGTTGCATTTGTTACTAAATGCCATTGGTGTTTGCATTATAAAGCATTTCCACACAAATTTATAGTCTATTTGCTAACCACATATAAATGAAACATTCCCTGCTCATGGATATAATACTGCACTGTGATACAATGGCTTTTTTTTTTTGGTAGCTTCCCTTAGGTAGCAGCGAATTGGAATTTGTAATCACTGACGTACCCTCATTAACAATGCGTTCTTCACATATACTTGAAAGAAAGGATAAGGCTGAATATCTCTATTTGAATCTGCCTGAATAGGCTAGCAATGCAGTTGCATAACTTAAGACAGAATGCTATTCAAGTTTGTGCTTCTTGCTCTGAATATTCTTTATTTGCTGGCCAGTTAATGAAGAGAGTTGTTGTGTTGTGTCTCCAGGTTACCCTCAATAAGACAGTGTTTACTGGAAGGTGAATTTAACTGTAACAAACACAACCCTAAATTTTATTTAACTCAGAGTGGTTCTAAAGGCTAAAGGTTTTTTACTTTCATGAAGTCTATGCATGCAGGTAAAAAACCTTTTGTATGCAGCGCCCCCCCCCCCCCCCCCCATCCTTACCTGAGTCCCCTCTGATCCAGCAATGTTCACAATAGCCTCAGCTGTATGGGGACTCTCCGTCCTCATTGGCTGAGACAGCAGCGGGAGTCCATTGGCTCCCACTGCTGTCAATCACAGCCAGTGAGCCAATGAGGAGAGTGTGGGGGCGGAGCCGAGCCATGGCTCTGTATCTTATGGATGCATAGAGCAGCGGCTCAGGAGCGAGCTCGCAGCAATTCTCACAGGGTAAATGGCTTTCTCTGGGAGCAATGCTCGAGGGGGAGGAGCGCCAGCGGGGGACCCGAAAAGAAGAGGATTGTAGCTGCTCTGTGCAAAACCACTGCAGGTAAGTATGACATGTTTGTTATTTAAAAAAAAAAAAGCTTTAATATCACTTTAAACATTATGCCTGTGTTTCTGTTTGCTCTGAGGACACTCCTGCGTACTTGCTCCTGAGTTACCTCTGTGTTTCTATGATACACAGAGAGCACGGCTTGGCCCCAACCTCCGCTTCCTCCCACTGCCTGTAATTGATAAATAAACTGTCAGTTTCTTAAATCCTCAGGTATACTATTAGTGAGAAATCTAAATTCCTGGGTCTGCATACCAGCTATAATTATTATCAAGGGTCCTTATATGGCTCATGGACAAATTTTACTGAATAGCAGAAAGATTTGAATACAGTACTTTATTTTATGTTCTGGAGTTTTGGCTGCCTTGCAAAAAGTGAAGTCAACACCAGTTTGCTGTGGATGTTGGAAGGACAGAGCATTTAGGAGTGGCAATCTAGTCATAAATTCCCACTCATCCTGGAATGTTTATATATGTACAGTTGTGCTCAAAAGTTTGCATACCCTTGGAGAATTGGTAATATATAATATGCACCATTTTTAAAGAAAACATGAATGCACAGGAAAAGCAGATTATTTTTTTTCTTATGGGATTCATATTCAATTGTAGGTCATAACGGAATAGCACAATCCTGAAAGAAAGCATGGCAAGTAAACAAATGAAATGACCCCTGTTCAAAATGCATATCCTTTGATCTTAATACTGTGTATTTCCCCCTTTAGCATCAATGACAGCGTTCAGTCTTTTGTAATAGTTGTCTTTAAGGCCCCCGAATTCTTTCATGTGGTATAGAGCTGCCCATTCATCTTGGCAAAATGCTTCCAGGTCATGCAAAATCTTTAGTCATCTTGCATGAACCGCATGTTTGAGATCTCCCCAGAATGGCTCGATGATATTAAGGTCAGGAGACTGTAATGGCCACTCCAGAACTTACACCTTTTTCTGCTGTAACCACTGGGGGGTCAACTTTGGCTTGTGCTTAGAGTCTTTGTTGTGCTGTAAAGTCCAAGAGCGTACCATGTGCAGCTTTCGTGCAGAAGAATGCAAATATACTGCCAGTACTTTCTGATAACATACTAATAATTTCAACAGACAGAAAGGAGGTGGAGTTGGCTTCCTTCTGTCCCCACAAAGCACCTTCCAAGTCCTTACTGTCCCTCCCTCTCTATCCCTCTCTTCTTTCGAGATGCACTGTATTCGTCTGTTTTCTCCCATTTCTCTGAGGATTGCAGCAATTTATAGGCCTCCAGGACCGGTATCGCGCTTCATTGATGACTTTGCTGCCTGGCTACCCTACTTTCTCTCCTCTGAAATACCCACCATTATTCTTGGTGACTTTAACATTCCTGTCAATGTCAACAGCCCAACTACAGCTAAACTTCTCGACTTAACCTCATCTTTTGACCTAACCCAATGGACACATACTTCCACTCACTCCAATGGTAATTCCCTTGACCTTGGATTCTCCCATCTCTGCAACCTCCCCAACACCCCCTTTCCTCTATCTGATCACAACCTCATTACTTTCACTGTATCCTTGCCTCCAACCACCCATCCCTCCAAGCAGCAAACAATTACTTGTAGAAACCTTCGCCACTTTAACCCTTCTCTTCTCTATTCTGCTACTGACAACCTATATGACATAATCTCTCCCTTGTCCTGTCCTGACATGGCCACTTCTGTCTACAACAGTTCACTCTCATCATCACTAGATGCACTTGCTCCCCTAACCACACGCAGAATTAGGCCCCGACCGTTACAACCCTGGCAAACTGACAACACTAGAAATCTCAAGAGACATTGCCGTGCTCTTGAACGACTGTGGCGTAAAACCAAATGGCTGCAAGACTTCACCCTATATAAATCTGCCCTTCTAAAATACTTAATAATAATTCATGCCTCCATGCTGCCAAACAAGCCTACTTTGTCTCTCTTATTAATTCCTTGTCATCCAGTCCCCGTCGGCTCTTCTCAACCTTTAACTCTCTGCTTCGTCCACCACCCCCTCTACCCACTAACTCACTCACTGCCCAAGAGATTGCCAATCACTTCAAAGACAAGATCAATGCAATTCGTGAGGACATCTCCACTGTGCGTACATCTTCCCCACCCATCATAACTTGCCCAGCAGCACATTCAACCCTCTCCTCTTTTGAATTGGCTACTACGGAAGAGGTTACAAAAATTTTCTCGAATGCCCACCTAACCAATTGTCCCTTGGATCCTGTTCCCTCACAACTACTACGGTCACCCTCTTCTTCTATCCTATGCTCCCTCACCCACATCTTCAATCTCTCCCTTTCTAGTGGCATTTTCCCCTCCCCTCTAAAACATGCACAGATCACTCCCATTCTTAAAAAGCCCTCACTGGACCCTACCGACCTGAACAACTTAAGACCCATCTCATTACTCCCATTCACCTCTAAACTTCTAGAACGCTTAGTCTACAACCGTCTTAGCTCCTACTTCAATGAAAATAACCTTCTTGACCCCTTACAGTCTGGCTTTCGCTCGCAGCACTCCACGGAAACTACCTTACTAAAACTCACTAACGATTTACTAACTGCTAAAACCAACAGCCAGTACTCCATACTCCTACTACTTGACCTCTCTGCGGCCTTTGATACTGTTGACCACCCGCACCTTCTCAATAAACTACATTCCCTTGGCCTCCGAGATTCTGCTCTATCCTGGTTCTCTGGCTATTTATCACAGCGCTCCTTCAGTGTCACCTACAACTCTGTCTCCTCCTCTCCATTGCCCCTTTCTGTGGGGGTCCCCCAAGGCTCGGTTCTTGGACCCCTTCTCTTCTCTATCTACACCACCTCCCTTGGTCACCTAATAACTGCCCACGGCTTCCAATACCACTTATACGCTGATGACACCCAAATCTATCTGTCTACTCCTCACCTCACTCCTTCAGTCTCCTCTCGCATTACTAACTTACTAACTGACATATCAGCATGGATGTCGCACCACTTCCTTCAACTAAATCTCTCTAAAACTGAGCTATTAATATTCCCCCCCGCCCGTGCCCCCCTCCATGACTTTTCCATCAAAATCAACAATGCAACCATCAGTCCCTCCCCTCACGCCAGGGTACTAGGTGTAATCCTAGACTCCGACTTGTCATTTCAGCCTCAAATCCAATCATTGTCAAAAGTTTGTAGAATTCACCTCCGTAACATCTCTAAAATTCGCCCTTTTTTAACAAATGAAACCACCAAGCTCCTCATTCACTCCCTTGTTATCTCTCGCCTTGACTATTGCAACTCCCTTCTCATTGGCCTACCGCTCCATAGGCTATCCCCTCTTCAGTCTATCATGAATGCTGCTGCCAGACTTATCCACCTTACCAATCGCTCAGTGTCTGCCAACCCTCTACTTCAATCCCTACACTGGCTCCCAATCACCCAGCGAATTAAATTCAAAATTCTAACCACAACATACAAAGCCATTCACAACTCTGCCCCAAGCTACATCACTAATCTTGTCTCCAAATATCACCCAAATCGTCCTCTCCGCTCTTCTCAAGACCTCCTGCTTTCAAGCTCTCTCATCTCCTCCTCCCATGCTCGTCTCCAGGATTTCTCCAGAGCCTCTCCCATCCTCTGGAACTCGCTACCTCCATCTATCCGGCTATCCCCTACTCTTGCTACCTTCAGGCAATCCCTGAAAACTCATCTCTTCAGGAAAGCCTATCACGTCTCCAACTAATCTCCTACCACTTCCACCAGCTCATTCCCCACAGTTACAACCTTTTGTACCACCTGCCCCACCCTATTAGATTGTAAGCTCTTCTGAGCAGGGCCCTCTTAATCCTATTGTATTGTATTGTATTATATTATAACTGTATTGTCTCCCTTTTATATTGTAAAGCGCTGCGTAAACTGTTGGCGCTATATAAATCCTGAATAATAATAATAATAATAATAAAGGAGATTACCATCCAGCTAGATCATGTATGTTGCCAACATCCCTAGATCAATTAGATAAAAATTACCCCCAAAGAGGATTAGTGGGACTTTACCGGCAACAACGTAGTATAAAAATATAATTTTATTAAACAGAAAAAAATATACAAAACATAAGCATTATCATATATACATAACAAGGAAGTCACATATAACAATAAAAAGCTAACGAAGCTGATAACATACTGCAGTCATCTTTCCATCAATTTCCACAAGATTCCCTGTGCCTTTAGAGCTCACGCATCTCCCAAAACATTAGTTTTCACAGTGGGGATGGTATTCTTGTTGGTATAGGCCTTGTTGACCACTCTCCAAACATAGCACTTATGGTTGTGACCACAGAGTTTTATTTTGGTCTTGACACTCCAGATTACAGTGTGCCAGAAGCTATGAAGCGTGTCAAAGTTTTGTCGGGTATATTGTGACCTGTCTTTTTTGTGGCATTGACGCAGTAAAGGCTTTTTTCTGGCAGCTCGACCATGCAGCTCATTTTTGTTCAAGTATCGTCATATTGTGCTCTTTGAAACAACCACACTGTCTTTTTCAAAAGAAGGCTGTATATCTCCTGAGGTTACTTGTGGGTTTTTCTTTGTGTCCCAAACAATTCTTCTGGCAGTTGTGGCTGCAATCTTTCTTGGTCTAACTGACCTTGGCTTGGTATCAAGAGATCCCTGAATTTTCCACTTCTTAATAAGTGATTGAACAGTACTGACTGGTATATTCAAGGCTTTGGATGTCTTTTTATATCCTTTTCCATCTTTATGAAGTTTAATTACCTTGTTACTCAGGTCTTTTGACAGTTCTTTTCTGCTCCCCATGTGTCACCTTCTGGGTCTGTACCAAAAACAAACATTCCAGGGTATGTAAACTTTTTATCAGGGTCATTTTGGGTGATTTCTGTTATCATTATGATTTTAAAAGGTGCCAAACCACTATGTGATAATAATTGGCTTCACATGATCACTATCCTTAAATAAAAGACATTTTTTTGGCATGATTAATCATATTTTCAATATCAATGGCAAAGGTTCTGCAAATTTTTGAGCACAACTGTGTGTGTGTATGTGTGTATGTGTGTGTATATATATGTGTATATATATATAAAGCCATTATTAACTCATTCATAGCAAACTATTGCTTATACAATGAAAAGGTGACTGTCAGTTTGCATATATTACAATACATATTCCAGCTGGTCAACTGCATCAAAATGATCCCTCCCTGGCCAGTCCCTACTCCACCTTGCAGATTGCCAACCTATGCAAACCAAAGCTATGTGATTGCTATGAATGGGTTATTAAATGGTTACATCTCTTTAGTATCTCATGTGTTGCTTATATGGAAGCTATTTAGGACCTGAACACACATCTTCATTTCTACTGCATAGTGCAGATTAGTAATCAAAAATTGCAGGAATGATTGAAGGCACTGTATTCTTTGCTAAATTATTTTCTCACTGTTCTGTCACCCCCTTATATATTTTTTTTCCTGTGAGTATTTTGTTTGGGAACACACCTGGTTGCTGGTGCGGTCCACCCTTCTAGATTTTGTGTATTATCGTATTATGGACATGTTTCGCTGGATTTTGGTAAATAGCTCATTTCATCTCCAGGTGTGTCTGTTTGCCCCATGTTGGCATTATATATCCCTGCTCTTAAAGCCAGCCATAGACTGGCCAAATTTCAATTCATCTATGGACAGGCTCCATGGATGATCTTCAGTACAACCAGCCTGTTGTTTTTTTTCTCGTATGATCACTGGAATCCTTGTATCTTGACTGTGGGGAAACCTTGCATTGTCAGAACACAGTAGCCCATCAACACTGACTCCAACCAGTAGTTGAAGGTATGAAAATTGAATAATGTATGGCCAGCCTAAAAAGCCTGGTACACACTATGAGTTTTTTCATTTAACCCAGAGGGTTGAACGAAAGTTAGTATAGCATTAGTGAAGTTAGTATAGCGATCTCCCCCACTCAGCTGTTGTGTTCTGACAGGGGGACGCCCCCCCCCCACCAGAGCACTCTGATCAGCACTCTCCGCCATTGGCTGGGAGCGCTGATCGGGAGGAGTCAGCTTCTGGTTTTCCATCATGCTCGCCTGAAAGAAACCAGCTTCTGTCAGACAGGGTGGCATACACACAGGCTGAATGACAGACTCTTTTTTTTTTTTCCAGCCGATGTCTCCTGATATTCAGCCCGTGTGTACGGGGCTTAAGAGTATGCTATTTTAGTAAATAAGAGGCTGGCAATCTGCAAGAGTAGGGATTGGACAGATAGGGATTACTTTGATGCAGATGGCCATTTGGAAGAGTTTACGATGAAAGGGATTATTAAGTGGCTACTACCTTTAGTATCTCATGTGTTTTATATATGGAAGCTATTTTGGATCTGAACACATCTCCATTTCAACTGCATAGTGCAGGTTAGTAATCAAAAAGGGCAGGGAGGCCTAAAGGCACTGTATTTTTTGATGCTCCACACGGGGTGATTAGGGTGGCTGTCCTGGCTGTCCAATTTATTTATTTTTTTAGTTAAAGCTCCACTTTGTTGTAATTCCTAAGAGTTTTTTTCAATCTTTTAAAAGTTGCAGCTTTCATTAGAGTACCTGGTAATGATGGTCTACAATTGGCTATGCTGACACACATTGCATGGGCATGATCCATTATTGTCACCATCAGTAAACTGATCCAGAGCAATGATCTGCATGTAGACAGAAATGGGTAAAAAAAAGACTGAAGGAGATCAGCACCAAGATGCAAAAAATGATGAAAAAGAAAGTATGAAAAATAAATAAGTCAGTTAGGGTTTACATCTGCTTAACAAATTGCCGCCAAATGACATATCTGGTACATCATTTGACTTCAAGTGGTTGTAGCGGTATGATACCTTCAGCTGCTGGCATCGCCCTCTTACTGTTTTTTAGAGTTGTCGGTAGGCTCTCATGTGATGGCAATCGGAGTGGGTTACCAGCCAGCTATCACAAGCAGCAGGAGTGATCCCCCCTCCCGCCGCCTTCTGCGACTCTCTCTGGCTTTTCCGTCCCACCGGGAGAACCGTACAAAGCTGCCTTTGATCGGGTCTTCGCTATAGTAAACCGGAAGTGATTACATGACTTCACTTCCAGTTTACCTGTGCCATTTTTCAAAAATTGAACGCATTCAAAAACACAGATCTTGGAGTTTTCAATGCTTTTAAGTTCAAAGGAGGGATATGGGGTCCTATTGACCCCAGATCCCTTCCTAAAGAGTACCTGTCACCTGCCTATTGCTGTCACAAGGATGTTTACATTCCTTGTGACAACAAAAAAAGTGAGAAAAAAAAACATCAAAAGCAACAATGTAAAAATTAATTAAATGAAAATATAATAATAAAAAAAAAGAAAAGAATTTAAATAATTTAAAGTGCCCCGTCCCCCTGTGCTACCGTGCAAAAGCAAACGTGTGCATCGGTCCCACACGCATGCAAACAGCGATTGTCCCACACATGTGAGGTATTGCCGCAAACGTCAGATCATGGGCAGTAATTCTAGCACTAGACCTCCTCTGCAGATATAAAATGGTAAGCTGTAAAGGCTTTTAAAGCGTTGCCTATGGATAATAAAATGGATATTGTTTGTCCCTGCTGCGTGTGCGTGTGCAATTTTAAAGCTTGACATGTTTGGTATTTATTTACTTGGCATGAGATCATCTTTTATATTTTACAAAAAAAAAATGGATTATGTATTGTTTTTTTTACATTCAAATTTAAAAAAGGATTGCAAAACCACTGGGCAAATACCGTGTGACAGAAAAACTGCAAAACCACCAATTTATTTTGTAGGGCAGGGATTCTCAAACTTCGGCCCTCCAGCTATTGCGGAACTGCACATCCTATGAGGCATTGTAAAACTCTGACATTCACAGACATGACTAGGCATGATGGGAATTGTGGTTCCTGAACAACTGGAGGGCCATAGTTTGAAGACCCTTGCTCTAGGGCCTGTGTTTGGGGGTTCTAAGCAATTTTCTAGCAGAAAAAAAATGATTTTCACATATATATACAAAAAGTGGCAGAAAAAAAACTGGTCTTCAAGTGGTTATTTCTCCTTTACATTGTATGTAATATTAAACATCGCTGACAGTCAGCTGCATCTTCTGCAACATGAGAATAGTCTGAAAAAGTCAAATACAAAATGGATTTCAATCTGCAGTGTCTATGTGTTAATAGAAGATGAAAAGTAAAAAGCAAGTGGAAATAAGTAGCAGGCCCTCCAGGTTTGTTTCTGTGAAGCTCTGAGAAGCCTCATTCATGAATCACCCAGTTATATAGTGTGGAAAATCTCTGGTCTGTAATAGGGAGTGCCTGTTCTATGCACACATTGCAATTTAAAGCTTCGGGGAGAAGTGCTACTGCGGGCTCTGTGTTTATGTCTGCAGGCTTTATTCCAGTGATACATAAACAAATCACTCCAGCCACTGCCAAATTCCCTCTAGCCAATCGTAACCAGTGATGTCATTCTATAACACCCAAACCTTATAAATATTCTCCAAACCAAGAACCAGGCAGCATCCCTCACTCAGCACTAATTCTAGTCTCAGCAGACAGACAACAAAGATGAAGAACTCCCTGGCGGACTGGTTGATCTTTTTCTTGGATAAGATATCAGTGGTGGCCAGCTTCAAACTCTTTAGCATGCCAGATGAAAGTGAGGGAGATCACCATTATCAGGACATTTCCTATTTTAGGCGGGGAGATTTGTTAGAAGTTCCCAGGACGCTGTTTGTACACTTTGGGATTTACTTGGGGAATAACAAGGTTGCCCATCTGATGCCAGATATCCTTCCTACCCTGACAGATGACAAGTGTCTGATTGACAAAGTGGTGACTAACAAAAGGCTGATCCTGGGGGTCCTGGCTAAGGTGGCCAGTATCAGGGTGGACACTGTGCAGGACTTTGCCTATGGTGGAACCATAATAGTTAATCACATGGACAGCAGCTTCAAGACAAAACCACTCTGTAACGAGGAAGTGGCCCAAAGGGCTGAAAAGTTACTGGGGGCCACACCATACAGCCTGCTGTGGGATAACTGCGAGCACTTTGTGACCTATTGTAGATATGGCTTGCCTGTGAGCTTTCAGACTGATAAGGTAAACGACAGTGTGCATCACTCTTTCGTTTTTTATGATCTTCTTCTTGCATTGACTTATAGCATGCATGAACATTTTTTTTGTTTTGTTTGTATAATCAAGTTTTATTAAAGATTGCAAGAAAAAAAAGGGAACGAATACAATAACACGTATGGCATGAACATAAGATGGGAACTAATCTGTTATGAATATTTATGTCATACAGAAATCATTGATAATATGGCTCCTTTTCTTCTAGCACATTTTATTAACTAAATGCATCATTTTTCATGTACTACACAATTAAAAGATTCTGCTTCTGTAGGATAATATTATTTAGAGGTATGGCATACAAACTGAACTTATTTGCCTGGCTGCATACATACTGTTCATACACTTGCGTGCATCTATCGTTAAAGGGTAACTCCACTTTCATGGGGGGAAAAAATTGCAAATTAAACAAAAAAAAAAAATGTAGATCATAAAATTGCAACACGAGTTAGATTCTAATTGAACCTTAATAAAAATTGCCTTCCTTTTCAATCTGCAGAGCTGTCATTTTCTGTAAAATGCAATGTGTGTGGCAAGATAGTCCAAAAGGGAAATCACATCTAAGGGTCCTTTCACACTGAGGTGGTTTGCAGGCGCTATTGCGCTAATAATAGCGCCTGCAAACCGACCCAAAAGTGCCGCTGCTTTGCCTCCAGTGTGAAAGCCCCGAGGGCTTTCACACTGGAGCTGCGCGCTAGCAGGACGGGAAAAAAGTCCTGCTAGCAGCATCTTTGGAGCGGTGAATGAGCCGAGTGTATACCGCTCCTGCCCATTGAAATCAATGGGACAGCGCGGCTATACCGCCGGCAAAGCGCCTCTGCAGAGGCGCTTTGCGGTGGTGTTTAACCCTTTATCGGCCCTAGCAGGGGGTAAAACCGCCCCGCTAGCGGCCGAATACCAACAGCCCCCGCCTCAGTGTGAAAGGGCTCTAAAAGAATGCAGACCTTGGCACTTTCCTCATTTGAGTCCTGACAGTGCAGCAGCTGATTGATAATTATAAAATCACTCCCATTCTCATCCAAACAGCTATTTTTTTCGGACTAACAAAAGGCAGGAATCTGCAACAAAGTTTGGTAAAATCCATGCATTGTACATAGATCACCCAGAGGGGAACATTTTTTTTTCCTAACAAAAGTGGAGATACTCTTTAAGCACCAGGATAGACTTAGATCAATGATTGCATTTTAATTCAGCTACAGGAGTGTAACAAGACTTATGTTCTACATGTTCCTTGTAACGGTATTACTTTTGCAAGTTAAATACTTTCATTGATATCCACTGACCTCTAACTTTTACTATGAAGATTACAGCCAAGCTATTTCCACCTTGGTGAAAATGTAATCTGCTCACAGTGGTGTAGTAAGGAGCACCCCTGACCAGCTCAACAAAGAGAAGCTACATTAAAGACACTAATGTGAAATGCCATAGAAGCTGATCACTAAAATAGTAGCAAAATATATAAACTGTCTAAACATCCATTTAATCAGTTATGATCATATTGTGGTTAACTTCTCAGTTATTGTCTGTTAACACTCTGGAGAAAGAAACAAGTGCACTTAGGGGTTGAATTACTAAAACTGGAGAGTGCAAAATCTGTACAGCTCTGCATAGAAAGCTCATCAGCTTCCAGGTTTTTTTGCCAAAGCTTAATTGAACAAGCTAAAGTTAGGAGCTGATTGGCTCCCATGTGCAGATGCACCAGATTTTGTACTCTCCAGTTTTAGTAAATCAACCCAATAATCCTTAAAGTGATTTTAGAGGCTCAAGGTGTTTTAACCCCATGCATTCTATGACGTAAATATCCTTCTATGTGCAGCAGCCCCCACTAATACTCACCTGAGTTCCCTCTCGATCCAGCAATGTGCACATGAGCTGAGCTTCTCCTGGGTCTCTCATTCCTCATTAGCCGAGACAGCAGCGGGAACCAATGTCTCCTGCTACTGTCAATCACAGCCAGTGAGCCAATGAGGAGAGAGCGGGGGCAGAGCAGAGCCACAGCTCAATGTGTGTTATGGATGCATAGAGAGGGGCTCAAGAGCGAGCACACACCAGTGCCCCCAAAACAAGCGGATTGCTATCGGGAGCACTGGCTGAAGAGGAGGAGCCGGGAGCACTGGCAGGAACCTGAAAAGAAGAGGATCTGGGCTGCTCTGTGCAAAACCATTACACAGAGCAGGTAAGTATTACATGTTTGTTATTATTTTTTTTTTCAAATCGAACCTTTAATGTCCCTGTAGAGTATATCAAAAAGGAAACCTTTTTTCAATTTAGGTACAATAGGGAATAAATCTGCTGTGAGTTGTTTTAGACCTATCTGGGGATTTCCCTTTACTTCCTCTACTCTAGACTCAAGAAATTTGAGGAAATCTCTTTTACATTGAGGAAAATCCTCTCTTAGACAGTTGTTTGGTGACAGCTCAAAATTTTGAAATTTTCTTTCACTTTTCTCCCAGTCTTAGTCCCGTAGGGTTCAATATTGAGTTGGCCCACACTTTGCAGCTATAACAGCTTCAACTTTTCTGTGTAGGCCATCCACAAGGTTTAGGAGTGTGTCTGTGGGAAGGTTTGACCATTCTTCCAGAAGCACATTTGTGAACTCAGGCACTAATGTTGGATGAGAAGGCCTGGCTCGCAGTCTCATCCCAAAGGTGTTCTATCGGGTTGAGGTCACGACTCTGTGTAGGCCAGTCAAGTTCCTCCACCCCAAACTCACTCATCCAACTCTTTATGGACCTTGCTTTGTGCACTGGTGCACAGTAATGTTGGAACAGGAAGGGGCCATCCCCAAACTGTCCCCACAAAGTTGGGAGCATTAAATCGTCCAAAATGTCTTGGTATGCTGATGCCGTAGGAGCTCCTTTTACTGGAACTAAGGGGCTAAGCCCAACCCTGACAAACAACCCCACATCATAACCCCCCTCCACAAAATGAATTGGACCATTGCACAAAGCAAGATCCATAAAGACATGGATGAGCGAGTTTAGGGTGGAGGAACTTTACTGGCCTTCACAGAGTTCTAACCTCAACCTGATAGGACACCTTTGGGGTGAATTGGAGCGAAGACTGCAAGCCAGGTCTTCTCATCCAACATCAGTGCCCGGCCTCACAAATGCGCTTCTGGAAGAATGTTCAAACATTCTCATAGACACACTCCTAAACTTGTGGACAGCCTTCTCAGAAGAGTTGAAGCTGTTATAGCTGCAAAGGGTGGGCCAACTCAATATTGAACCCTACGGACTAAGGCTGGGATGCGTTATAGTGTATGTGTATATATATATGTGTGATATATATATATATATATATATATATATATATATATATATATATATACATACTTTATTAGGTACACCTTGCTAGTACCAGGTTGGACCCCCTTTTGCCTTCAGAACTACCCTAAATCTTAGATTCAACAAGGTGTTGGAAACATTTCTTAGAGATTTTGGTCCATATTGACATGATAGCATCACAAAGTGGCTGCAGATTTGTCGGCTGCACATCCATGATGCAAATCTCTTATTTCACCACATTCCAAAGGTGCTCTATTGGATTGAGATCTGGTTACTGTGGAGGCCATTGGAGTACAGTGAACTCATTGTCATGTTCATGAAACTAGTTTGAGATGATCTGAGCTTTGTGACATGGTACATTATCCTGCTGGATGTAGCCATCAGAAGATGGGTACACTGTAGTCATAAAGGGATGGACATGGTCAGCAACAATCCTCAGGTAGGCCGTGGTGTTTAAACGATGCTCAATTGATGCTAAGGGGCCCAAAGTGTGCCAAGAAAATATCTTTCAAACCATTACACCACCACCACCAGCCTGAACTGTTGATACAAGGCCTATCATTGTGCATTGCCAGATCGGTTCGAAGTTAGTGGAACCAACCTGCTACTGTATGATCAACAGCACATTATGAGGAGAATTCATTAGGGGGTTATAGGCATCTTTTAGAATTTTGTTTGGGCACAGCACCAAAAGTGTCGGTGTTTGGGTAATGACATCAGCTGTATCCCTGTTTACATTTAGCTTTCGGCAGGGGAATCTCCCTGCGACAGCTAAATGAAGCCGGGGGATAGGTACAGTCCTATGCTCTGAGTACTGACATACTTCTGTATGCCATATAAGAGTTGGTCCTAATTACTGACAGTTTCCTAAATGGAGAACTGGCTGTAATTTTTTTAAGAATTTGTCTCTGCTATAAAAATAGACTCTTAAAGTGGCAATTTACTGAATTTACCTCAGGTATCCATAATGTTACTGACACTGGCATACTTGTCTGAATTGGGCTGCTTTCAGACTGATGACCACACTTCAGGAGCAGCACAGTGTGCCCATGGTTTTGGTACGGGTTAGCTGCGCTTTCCCATAGAGTTCTATTAGGTCCTGTGGTTTTGGTACACTTTCTCAAAGCACACCAAAGATGCAACATGCAGGAGTTTTGGTACACTTTCAGAAAGGTGCACCAAAACCACAGGACCTAATAGAACTCTATTGGAAAGAGCAGCTAACTTGCACTAAACCTGGGGGGGTACCCTCCGCTGCTCCCACAGTGTAGTCAAACCGCACCGCATCAGTCTGAAAGCAGCCTTAGACGTGAAAACTTCCTAAGGGGGCTACCACCAAAAAAGTGGCATTAGAGCCATTTTGAATTCCCCAGTATGTCTTCTGTACACAGTCAGGAGAGATACTTGAGTAGTACTTTCTTAAAAACAACCTTAATATTTTTCTAAGCAAAAACACTTATTCATACAGGAAATCATGCTATGAAATCATAGTCTGTACTTGCTTGAAAAAAAAGCTGTTTCACTCAGTAGCAGTAAAATGTGTTAAATGGCTATGAGAACAGAACTCTTATTTATGCCAGGTACAAACTGTTAACTCTCTATGTAAAGATGCCGAATAATAACACACCAGTATTATCTACTATAATTCTCAGGGTTTTAGCTATATTTTTCTGCTGACAATGGAATGAGAAACAACAATTCTGTTTTCACTATAAATCAAAGTGATTTATATCACATTTGTATATTTTTTCACAGAATCTCTACATAAAAACAGGTTCAGTATATAACAGTATTGAAGTACTGTATATTGCTGTCTGCTAATACTCCTTATGTTATGACACACCTGTCCTATCTTTTTGTCTCCTGTTATCCTCTTATGTTGAGACACATATCTCCATCATTTTGTCTCCTGATACCTCCTTAAGGTACGACACATTTCCCCATTTTCTGTCTTCTGTCTCCTACATTGTGTTATGACATGTCTCTCCATCTTTTGTCTCCTGATAACCCTTGTGCTATGACCCGTCTCTCCACCTTTTTGTCTCTTGAAACCCCCTTCTGTTATGACATATCTCTGCATCTTTGTGTTCTGATACCTCCTTGTGTTATGACATGTCTCCATCTTTGTCTCGGTACCCCCCTTGTGTTATGACACGTCTCTCCATTGTTGTATCGTCATACCCCCTTGTGTTAGGATATGTCTCTCCATCTTTGTCACCTGATTACTCCCTTATGGTATGACATGTCTTTCCATCTTTTTCTCTCCTCATATCACCTTTGTGTTATGACCTGTCTCTCCTTCTTCTCTCCTGATACCCCCTTGTGTTATGACATGTCTCTCTATCTTTGTCTCCTGATACCCCCCTGTGTTATGACCTGTCTCTCCATTCTTTGTCTCCTGATACCCTCTTTTGTTATGACATGTCTCTACATCTTTATCTCGTCATACCCCCTTGTGTTACAACATGTCTCTCCATCTTTGTCTCCTGATACTGCCTCGTATTATTACATGCATGTCCATCTTTGTCTCTTCATACCCCCTTGTGTTATGACATGTCTCTCCATCTTTGTCTCCTGATATCCCCTTGTGTTACGACACGTCTCTCCATCTTTGTTTCCTGATACCCCCTTGTGTTATGACCTGTCTCTCCATCTTTGCTTCCTGATACCCCCTTGTGTTATGACATGTCTTTCCATCTTTTTTTCTCCTCATACCCCCTTGTGTTATGACATGTCTCTCCATCTTTGTCTCCTGTCACCCCCTTGTGTTATGACCTGTCTCTCCATCTTTGCTTCCTGATACCCCCTTGTGTTATGACATGTCTCTCCATATTTGGCTCCTGATACCTTTTTGTATTATGACATGTCTCTCCATCTTTGTCTTCTGATACCCCTTGTGTTATGACATGTCTCTCCATCTTTGTCTCCTGATACCACCTTGTGTTATTACATGTCTCTCCATCTTTTTGTTTCCTCATACCCCCTTGTGTTATGACCTGTCTCTCCATCTTTGTTTCCTGATACCCCCTTGTGTTATGACATGTCTCTCCATCTTTTTTTCTCCTCATACCCCCTTGTGTTATGACATGTCTCTCCATCTTTGTCTTCTGATACCTCTGTATGTTGTGATATGTTTCTCCATCTTTTTGTCTCCTCGTATCATCTTGTGTTATGACCTGTCTTTTCATCTTTGTCTCCTGATACCCCCTTGTGTTATGATGTGTATCTCCATTTTTTTTGTCTCCTGATATCCCCTTGAGTTATGACATGTTTCTCCATCTTTTTGTCTCCTCATATCACCTTGTGTTATGACCTGTCTCTCCGTCTTTGTCTCCTAATACCCCCTTGTGTTATGACATGTCTCCTCATTTTTTTGTCTCCTGATATTCCTTGTGTTATGACACGTTTCTCCATCTTTTGTTTCCTGATACCCCTTTGTGTTATGACATGTCTCTCCATTCTTTTGTGTCCTCATACCCCCTTGTGTTATGACATGTCTCTCCTTCTTTGTCTCCTGATAACCCCTTGTGTTATGTTATGTTTCTCCATATTTTTGCCTCCTCGTATTACCTTGTGTTATGACCTGTCCCTCCATCTTTGTTTCCTGATACCCGGCCCCTTGTGTTATGACATGTCTCTCCATTTTTTTTTTGTTTCCTGATACCCCCTTGTGTTGTGACACGTCTCTCCACCTTTTGTTTCCTGATAGCCCCTTGTGTTATGACATGTCTCCACAGTCTTATATCTAATGTCTGCCCCCTCATAACAGATGACACTTCTCCCCCACTCCATTTTTCCATTGTTATTCCTTTGTGTTATACTCTTCTCCATATTTTTGTCTGTAGACACCTCTCTTGAATCATGACACGTCTCCTGTGTCCACCCTTGTATTATGGCACACCTCTCCATTTTTCTGTCTTCTGTCCCCTCCCTTGTGTTATGGCACGTCTCTCCATCTTTATGTTCTTAGGTAGAAATCACAGGTGCCAAGTAAGGAGTGGACTGCTCTCTAGTTGGCAGACAAACCAGTTCCTGAGGCAGGATTTCCTTTGCTTCCAAAACAGTAAAGCAGTATTCTTATTCTCATTGGGTTTTAATACACACACCACATTATAAGCTTTCTTCCTTCTCTCACTCTGTTTTGCTCATAAAGCATTACATTTTAATAGGCACTTTCCCAGCTCACCAGCTTTTTTTCAGAAACTGAAGCCAACATTTTCCAGCAAAAAGTAGTATAGTGATAAAAGTAACTATGATCTACACAAAGGGGTTCATTTATAAAACGTGGAGCAACTGAATATATGTTGTCATAACAGCCAAAATGTAATTTTATTTTTAAACCTGTATTGATGTTCTGCAGATAAAGCAATACATTGTAGTACTGTTTTTATAGCTGAACTCCAGAGAAAAATAATTTACCTTTGCAATAGGTTTCCCTCCCCACTGCAAGGGTGAACTGCTCAGTTTGCCTAGGGCAGGAATATGCAATTAGCGGACCTCCAGCTGTTGCAAAACTACAAGTCCCATCATGCCTCTGCCTCTGGGTGTCATGCTTGTGGCTGTCAGAGTCTTGCTATGCCTCATAGGCCTTGTAGTTCTGCAACAGCAGGAGGTCCGCTAATTGCATATCCCTGGCCTAGGCGATGATGAATACGGTGATATACCTTATTCCTTGCTCCCCTGGAAGCTGGTGCTCTCCTCTACTGTGGGCGAACCCTTACCATCGTTCTGTACAATGAAGTACTGCTGGGTTTCATTTGGCTGTAAGCTATGCACAATGACAAACTTCCTATTAGCTATCCGATAAATGTACCCTAAGCCTTTAGAATACTACAGCACACAGTGGCAGCTAGTTGGGTGCGAAAATGGCAAACAAACCCTGTATACATTATGTATTTGTTATATCAATGTTTGTCAAAGTGTGAGACTTGTCAGATTGGCAATACATCTGTAGAGGGCACATGGCAGGGCTCAGCAGCTATGTTAAGGACAGGTCTTGTGCACAGACACTAGATAAAGGATGTTGAACTACAAGACATGATTTAACCTCCAAGGCTGCCCCAAGGGCTTTTTAGAGAGACCTGAATGCTTATTAAAGACTGACTCAAAGGTCAGAGTGTATGTAAAGTCCATGTCATTTGAGAGCGAGCACAAAAGCACAGCACAAGATTAAAGCATATAGCAATGTGACTCCATAGATGGGATATTGTCCACATAGAAAGTGAAGTCTGCATTTTTGTTAAACACAAGTTGGTTTCAGGAGTGGACAGCTCTCCTACAAAGGCTAGGTATATGTGGGCTGTTAGTGATCTAACTCAGGATTTCTCAACTAGAGTTCCATGGAACCCTGGGGTTGCTCCAAATATTGCCAGGAGTTCCTTGAGCAATGAGCAATTTCTGCCTTTCAGATAAGTTACCACTGATACCATTGATCTTTTTAGCTATCAGAAAGAAGCATTCTTCTTCTCACTGACCATCACACTTAATGTATCATGAGTGTAGAGATAGTCATTTTGAGCAGGGTCTTCCTGAGACCGGAAAGTTGTTTCAAGGGTTCCTCTGTGTTACACCTGCACCTGGCTATGCTTAGCACATTCTGAAGAGAAGCTTTAAGCACTCAGCTAAAAGTTGCAGGTAGCATGGTCACCCTGGCTCCAGTTCACACTGTGCCAAGCACACCCAGCATCAGGTGGACCTTTAAAATCTCATATATACCTGCCCCTAAAGCTTGTTAAAAATTGTGCCTTTACAGTGGAACCTCGGATTACAAGCATAATCCGTTCCAGGAGAATGCTCGTTATCCAAACTACTCGCATATCAAAGCGAGTTTCCCCATTGAAGTCAATGGAAACAAAAATAATTTGTTCCGCATTGACTTCAATGGCATGCAATACCGCATGCGGCCTGAGGTGGGGGGCACTGGAGAGCCTCGGAAACGGCCGTAAAGGCCCGAGAAAACCTCGGCTGACCTCGGCAAACCTCGGTAACCGTTACCGGACTCCGTTACCGAGGTTTGCCAAGGTCAGCCGAGCTGTCCTCGGGCCTTTCCATGCATTTCCGAATGGCGCCGATCGGTGCCACTCGGCTCCAGCGCCCCCCCCACCTCAGGCCAAACACTGTACTGCACACGCTTTGGCCTGAATCGTGCTCGTTTTGCGAGACAACACTCGTAAACCGAGTTACGATTTTTAAAAATACAGTGCTTGTATTGCGAAACGCTTGTTAACTGCGTTACTCGCAATCCGAGGTTCCACTGTACTATCACTTTCATTTTTTCATTTTTCTCTTTGGATAGAGTAAGGTAGGGTTATAACCCATCAGGTTTTTTTTTTTGCCATCTGTGTCCCTTTGGGGAAAATTCCATTGCCTTCCCCATAGCTAAAACAGAAAATGAGAGGAAATTCCTCTAAAGTGAGGAAACCCTTGGTTTTCACCAGGGTCAACAGAACTAGTGTCCCCATATGAAGAGTTCCCCTCTGTTGTTGTTTTTGGGACAACCCAAAATTTGGGATTTTCTTTCACATTCACTCTCAGTAATAATAGTAAATAAGACAAATGAAGAGGATAAATCTCTCTAACAGGGACATGGAAAGCAATAAAAATTGGACAGATGTTCTAATCCATCTTCGCTATATCCAAGCTAAAAAAATGTTTTTACTTATTCTTAAAGAAGTGTTCTGCCTGTGGAAAAAAAAAATTAAAAGTCAGCAGCTACAAATACTGTAGCTGCTGACTTTTAATATATGGACACTTACCTGTCCAGGTAGCCCCGCAATGTCGTCACCCCAGCCGATTTTCAGATCGGCTGTCGGATGCTGCAGCCGCCATTCCTCGTAAGGGAAACCGGCAGTAAAGCCTTTTTGGCTTCACAGCCAGGTCCCTACTGCGCATGCACGAATCCCACTGCGCTTTCTAACTAGCCCAGTGGCGGAGAAAGGAGGAGGGGGCCGAATTTCTGAGGGACGGCTCTGCAGCGCTGTCTCCCGGAAGTAGGGATGGATACCTGTCAAAAACAGGTACTCGTTCCTCCCTTCCCCCTAAAGGTGCCAAATGTGGCACCAGGGGGAGGGAGGAAGCAGATAAGTGGAAGTTCCACTTCTGGGTGGAACTCTGCTTTAAAGTGATTGTAAAACTAATAATTAAAAAAAACAAGTATTTATTACCTGCTTTGTGTAATGGTATTGCAAAAAAGCAGCACTGAACCACCTTCTTGGGTTCCCCACCAGCACCCTTGGCTCCTCTTCTCTGTGTATCCCCATAAGAAGCTGGTTCCTATGGGGGTGCACCTGCAGACTCACACAGGCCCCGTCCCGCCCCCTGCTCAGATGATTTAATTGACTGCAGCAGGAGCCAAAGAGAGAGGAGAGCGCTGCTGCAGATGGGCACAGTGCTGGATCAAGAAAAGACTTGGTTAATTATAAAGGAGGGTGAGGGGGCGATACAAATACAGAGCCATTTTTTTACTTTAACGTGAGGAATGTATTTAGGTAAAAAATGCCCTGCCTTTAGAACCACTTTAAAGGAGTATTAAACCCAAAAGCTATTTTTTATTATATTGTAGCTTATCAATTCTTACATGTGATGGCTGCATTCATTTTCTTTTATTCGTTTTCTTTTTTAGACTTAATTTTATTTTATTTGTTTTGTTTAGGATTTCATTCTTTTATTGTCCCCTGGTGATCCAGCAAGTAAGTCTGTTATTTTGCAACAGAACAAGCTGTTCTGCAAATGTAATAGTTTGAGGCTTGAGACAAACCATTTACCACTGACGGGGTGCTTACAATGATCATTTTTATTTATTTATGTAAAACCTTTATCCCAAAAGGAAAAAAAAAACTGCTGTAACTGCTTATAGTGTTAGCTGGAGTTTGGCTTCAATTTATTAGTCTTTATTATCTAAATCTACTAGTACATCTAACAATCCCCTCCCCCCAGACTGATAATGCTGGTGTCCAAATATGCCCCCTGTGCGCCTTCATCCAGAGTGGGGGCACTCTAATACAAGAGATCACCAGATCACCTGGTGAAAATAGAGAGAAAAAAGGCAGAAAAAGGAAAAAAAACAAATGCAGCCATCACATCTAATGATTGGTAAGCTGCTTTGTAATACATTCGTGGTTGCCGCTTTAAGCACAGATGGGCTGATGTCTCCTTGTTGCCAGATCTCCAAGAGTCATGTACTAAAAGTCCAGTTTCCTTTATTCCTTTGCTATGATATATATTTCTGCAGCAATAGGCAGGAAGATTTTGAGATCTTATTATCTATGTGTATTGGGCGAGCAATGGCATGGTGTAGTAAGTCTATAAAGATGTGCTTAGTCTGACCTTAGGCTACTTTCACACATGATCGCGGCCGGAATCGCTACAATTGTGCCCTGCAATTTAAAATGGCTGCAAAACTGGGGATGCGATTTTGATGCCCTTACTTCTAATGGCACCCCAATCGCACCACGATTTTGTCGTGATTGTCGCACAGTAAATCGTGCTGTAATCGCAATGCGTGACGCTTGTCGCTCATAAAGGAACATGAGCCTCTTTTGGGCGACTCACACGTTGCAATTTGCTGTGATTACAGTGTGATTTACTATGGACACAAGAAGAGTGCAACATTTCGGAGTGGGTCCTGCGTGACTCCGAAACGTTGCACTCTTCTTGTGTTGTGATCATGCAATAAACTATCCGTTTGGACGCCATGGTGTGCTGGCAAATATCTACTTTGTGATTGAACCAGTATCCAGCTGGTTGTTGCTGCAGCACCCAAATTTTGTGAGCTTATCCAGGAACGTGTGTGATGGGAATATGAAGTATTACTGTGTGACAATCGCAGCAAAATCGCAGTGTGATTGGGGTGCCATTAGAAGTAGTGGCATCGCAATCGCGTCCTGCATTTTGCAGCCATTTAAAATTGCAGGGATGGAATCGCAGCGATTCGGCCCGCGATCAAGTGTGAATGCAGCCTAAAGAAGAGTCCTGAAGAATTATATTCCTTGGTAAGAAGTATTTCCAGTTATGAAATGTGATATTATTTAAAATGTCCCAAATCCTTGTTTATGAATAGATTTGATAACTGTGGGAAAATCACTGAAATTGTTACTTCTTTGATACTACTTGTCTATTTATAATCACTCTAACAAATATTTGCCTTGTCTTCTAGTTTTGTGAGACTGTCAAGAGGATTATCAGAGACCAAAGAAGCGTGTTTCTTTCTGCTGCCTTAGGCCTTGTGCTAATACTGTGTCTGGGAATGGAGCCTTCCACCACCCTCCCCAGTCTCTTCATCACATTCTCTCTGTGGATGGCAAGCTAGTGGCAACAAACATTCCACACCTTGTATATATTGCCTCATGTAATATAGTATATTTATAATAAACAGATAAAATAACAAGGGACGCAAAATGTATGTAATGCCTGTATAAAAGATTGCATAGATCCATTTTGTACTGTAAAAAATAATAAATCGACCTTGCTTAAATGAGAAAGTCTGGTTTTCATTTAAACGCTTAATATGCTAAAACATGTTTTGTAGTGACTGCATTGTTTCCCTCAAACACTTATTTTACAAGATTTTACAAGATTCCGTGTTACCATTTCTAACAATGAGTAGTTTAGATCAGCTGTATTTTGTGCTTACTCTATAAGGATATGAGTCATGTCAGACATGTTCTGAGGAGATTTCTTTGCTGGGGTTGTAGGATAAAAACAGTAAACATCATTTCTACAGACATCAGTAAGCCCTCTATTTATTACGCTGTTTCCCTCTATGTGTGTATGTGTGTGTATGGCTGGATTGGAATGTCTCTGCAACTGTACTGTTTACTGCAATATGATTCACTGAAGTAGGGCCCTGCGTGGCCCACAACTATCACCCTGATATACTTTCAGTTTAATTTTTTTCCTCTGTTGAGGAATCGGGATTTAATGACATTTGGTTGTTTCTAGTAAGCCCTGTTTGGCTACTGTATGAGAAAAGAGATTTATTTACAAGATGTAATCGTTTATATGTGCCTGTAACAAGCCCTCATGTAATATAATATATTTATAATAAACAGATAAAATAACAAGGGACGCAAAATGTATGTAATGCCTGTATAAAAGATTGCATAGATCCATTTTGTACTGTAAAAAATAATAAATCGACCTTGCTTAAATGAGAAAGTCTGGTTTTCATTTCAACACTTCATATGCTGAAACATTTTTTTTTTGTAGTGACTTCATTGTGTCCCTCAAACACTTATTTTACAAGATTCCGTGTTACCATTTCTAACAATGAGTAGTTTAGATCAGCTGTATTTTGTGCTTACTCTATAAGGATATGAGTCATGTCAGACATGTTCTGAGGAGGTTTCTTTGCTGGGGGTGTACGATAACAACAGTAAACATCATTTCTAATCCACTTTCAGACAATCCCTGAAAACTCATCTCTTCAGAGAAGCCTATCTGGCCCCCACCTAACAACTGTACATTTATCTTCTCAATCAGCACATCCCCCATAGTTATTACCTTTTGTATCTCTTGACCTTCCCTCTTAGATTGTAAGCTCTAAGGAGCAGGGCCCTCTGATTCCTACTGTATCAAAGTGTATTGTATTTGTACTGTCTACCCTCAAGTTGTAAAGCGCTACGTAAACTGTTGGCGCTATATAAATCCTGTATAATAATAATAATAATAATAATTTCTACAGACATCAGTAAGCCCTCTATTTATTAAGCAGTTTCCCTCTATGTGTGTATGTGTGTGTATGGCTGTATTGGAATGTCTCTGCAACTCTACTGTTTACTGCAATATGATTCACGGAAGTAGGGCCCTATGTGGCCCACAACTATCACCCTGATATACTTTCAGTTTAATTTTTTTCCTCTGTTGAGGAATCGGGATTTAATGACATTTGGTTGTTACTAGTAAGCCCTGTTTGGCTACTGTATGAGAAAAGAGATTTATTTACAAGAGGTAATCATTTATATGTGCTTGTAACATAATCTTTTCTCGGATGGAAAAAAATAAAATAAATATAAGCATTAAAAAAAAAAAACAGTTTCCCTCTAACATAGGAGATGTTAACAAGACGCCGGAAACACAAAGGATTTGTATTCCTTGCATTTACATCAACTCCTTCATAATAATTCAATATAAATCGACTTCAAAAGCAATAATGCACAAAAGCAATACAATTCCTGTCAGAAGATATAACTCTCCTTCTTTCTGCTTTTATTTTGCTTTGGTCTGTGTCACCATTAGAGAGAATCCCCATCAAGTCTTGCCCAGACAGAAAATGAAGGTAAATCGCTCCAATAGGGACACAGATGTCAATATGAATCTGAAAATGTCTATAACCCTTCAATCAAAAGTTTGGGCTGAAGTTAAGCTTTAAAGCTGAATTATATAAATGTAAATAAATCAATATTGGTCTCCACTACCCAATTCCACATAACCTATACCTCTTTATTTTTTTTATAAAAGATTGTAACATCCACTTAAAGTGTTTGTTTACCCCCAAAAAAAAGATCTTGTTCCTTTAACTGGTTCCCGTTGGGACAGTACATGGCAATCTGTGGGCGCGCATACCCATTTGCTAGCGGGGGAGCCAATCAGCGGGTCCGGCGGACTCAATGTCCGCCAGCCACCCGCAATCGCTCCACAGAGAGGCAGAGCAGAGATCTGCCAGTGTAAACAAAGCAGATCCCCATTCTGTCAAAGGAGTAGAGTGAGATTGTAGGTTCCTAGTGATTAGGAACAGCGATCGCTCTCTACTCCCTATCAGTCCACTCCCCCCACAGTTAGAAACACCTCCCTAGGGAACACTTAACCCCTTGATCGACCCTGGTGTTAACCCCTTCCCTGCCAGTGTCATTTATACAGTAATCGGTGCATTTTTATCACTGTATAAATGTCACTGGTCCCAAAAAAAATGTCTGATCTGACTGGTGCTATGTCGCAGTCCTGCTAAAAATCTCAGATCACCGCCATTACTAGTAAAAAAAAAAAATAATAATAAAAATGCCCTAAATCTATCCCCTATTTTGAAGACGTGATAACTTTTGCGCAAACCAATCAATATTCGCTAATTGGGATTTTTTTTTACCAAAAATATGTAGCAGAATGCATATTGACCTAAACTGATGAGGAAATTTGTTTTTTTACTTTTTTTTTGGATATTTATTATAGCAAAAAGTAAAAAACATAGTATTTTTTTCAAAATTGTCGCTCTTTTTTTGTTTATTGCGCAAAAAATTAAAATTGCAGAGGTGGTCATATACCACCAAAAGAAAGCTCTATTTGTGGGAAAAAAAGGAAATCAATTTCGTTAGGGTGCAGCGTTGCACGGCCGCGCAATTGTCAGTTAAAGTAACAGTGCCGTATCACAAAAAATGGCCTAAAGAGGATGCTGTGAAATGAGGTAAAGAAGACATTTTTTTTATAAAACACAGACAGGAGCACCTGTCATTAGGAAACAAGGAGAATTATATGAAGTTGTCAACGTGGGTTTACAACCACTCTGAATTGAATGCATAATCAAAAACTTGAGTGTGTTAGATACAGTAGGGAAGGGTTAAAACCCCTATCAAGTTTTTTTTTTCTGTCTGTGTCCTGCTAGGGAGATTTTCTTTCACTTTCTGTTTTAGAGACACAACAGGAAGTGAGTGGAAATCTCCCCAAAGTGAGGGGAATTCCCATCTAAGACCGTTTTCTAATTATCTACTATATATTCCCATCTTAGACAGTTTTGATTATACAGTATGTTTTCTTGCTCTCATGAGAACTACCTAATTTAGGATTTGCCCTTACTTTCTGTCTTATTCACAATGGTCACCAGGACCACAATTCAAACTTGCCAGATGGTCTATATCTGTCCAAAACAATAATAAATAGTTACATACACTTTAACCACTTCAGCCCTGGACCATTTGGCTGCCCAAAGACCAGAGCACTTTTTGCGATTCGGCACTGTGTCACTTTAACTGACAATTGCGCGGTCGTGCGACGTGCCTCCCAAACAAAATTGACGTCCTTTTTTTCCCACAAATAGAGCTTTCTTTTGGTGGTATTTGATCACCTCTGCGGTTTTTATTTTTTTTAGCGCTATAAACAAAAGAAGAGTGACAATTTTGAAAAAAAAAACAATATTTTTTACTTTTTGCTATAATAAATATCCCCAAAACTATATAAAAAAAAATTATTTTTTTCCTCAGTTTAGGCCGATACGTATTCTTCTACATATTTTTGGTAAAAAAAACGCAGTAAGCATATTATATTAATATATATTAATATATTGATTGGTTTGCGCAAAAATTATAGCATCTACAAAATAGGGGATAGTTTTATGGCTTTTTTATTATTAATTATTTTTTTACTAGTAATGGCAGCGATCTGCGATTTTTATCGGGACTGCAACATTATGGCAGACAAGGCGAACAATTTTGACACATTTTTGGGACCGAAAGTTAAAAAGTAAAGGACAATCAGCGCAAACTTTACGTATTGACAGATGCAAGCTGAACACTAAAGGAATTCACCAACCTCAATAACAATCATTAAACAAATAAGTGCAGCGCAAAAAGAAACTAAAAAATGTGTATTTTATGAAAGTCCATATGATCAAAACTGAGATTCAATTCCTCTTGATACAGACAGGCCAATCACTTTTCATAACACATTAGATGTGGTAAGTATAATCATGAGAGTGCGCTTACCGGACAAGGTGGACCCCTTAATTACAGGGGGTCAGACAAGCCTGAATGAGCCAATGGTAAAGAGCTACGCTGGATCTCATCTGCAGGGAACAATCATTGGTTGTTCTGGGTAAATCCGTACCTTGAATGCAGGATGGAAAGCAGCAGTCCCCCAAGAAAAAAGGAAAACTCTAAGAGCGGTCCGTATAAGTTTATTCAATAAAAATAATCACTGTATAAAAGCGTTCAGCGGCGCAGCAATTGGAAAAAGACTCTCATTCAATAGGGACAGTCTGTTCGTGTCCGAACAGCTGTTAGCATGAGATGGCAGCGGGTGACATCGGCCGTGAAGCTCCGCCCCTGTACGCGGCGTTACGTCCACAAGGACTTCGTCAGCGAGGGTGGAGCTTTATGGACTTTCATAAAATACACATTTTTTAGTTTCTTTTTGCGCTGCACTTATTTGTTTAATGACATTTTTGGGACCATTGTCATTTTTACAGCGAACAGTGCTATAAAATTGCATTGATTACTGTAAAAATGGCACTGGCAGTGAAGGGGTTAACCACTAGGGGGCAGTGAAGGGGTTAAATGTGTCCTAGTGTGTGTTCTAACAGAAGGGGGGATGGGACTGTGCAGGGGAGATGACAGATCGCTGTTCATACTCTGTATGAGCAGACGATCTGTCTGTTCTCCCCTCAGAGAACCAGAAACTGTGTGTTTACACACACAGATCCCGGTTCTCCGTGTGCCCCGAGCGATCGCGGAGCCTGATGGTGTTCGCGACCGCCGGGCACTCGCATCGGCTCCGTGGGCGAGCAGGCGGCGCGCACGCGCCCCCTAGTGGCTGTCTATGGTACCGACGTACCTTGACGGCGATTCGCGCAGCCGAGCCATGTTGCCGCAGTACAACTGCGGCGGCTGGTCGGCATTTGGTTAAACTAACCTTAAGCCTAGTACAAACGGCATCGGCCAGTTCAATAGAATCTGGCCAACATTCGGCCCGTGTATATGACAGCTGATCCAACAGAAGCCAGCCGGCTTCTGTCGAAGACTCATGACCGAAAAAGGTCTGGCACCCAGTTCCCGATCAGCGCTCTCAGCCAACGGCACCCCCCTGTCAGAATACAATAACACAGCAGGGGAAATCACTGTACTAAAATTGGACTGTTAGTACATAGCTCCGACCTGAGCTGTCAGATATTTTTTTTGTTCAACACAGCGGGTTGTGTGTATGAGGCTTTAATCTGTTGTCCCATCAGAATCCTCCAATGTCCGGTGCTGAAATGTGGACAGATATTTCTACCGGTGGCCAAGTTCAATCCTGATGATGTGGCGCAAATCCTACACTAATTACAGTGCTGTTGTAATGACGTCAGCGAGTGTTGGGGTGGCACAAGGCAACCAGACACACATGAAGTTTAATCCTGATGAAGTGGATGCAAATCCTACACTGAATACAGTGCTGTTGTAATGACGTCAGCGAGTGTTGGGCTGAATTCACGCTATGTGCGGTGACCAGCGTTTTATGGCAATGTAAAACGCAGGTCACCACAAGGACACACAGAAAACAATCGTTTTTTTTGTGCCTCCTGTTTACACTGCAATGTAGCCTGGAGCTGTGCTAAAATGCAGACATTTTGCATTTTATCACATCGCACTGTACAGGATCGCATCTCACTATACAGCAGCGCATCACGCTGCTGTTCTGTGACATGGATGACATGTACTTTTGTACACTTCAAATAAAGTTGAGTGGGGGAGAAAAAGGGGAGCCGTGTGATATGCTGAATGGCGCACCACACTGCCCCCCTACCGCAGCCAGAACAGACAGTTGCTGAAGCGGAAACTGCTGTGGTTTACCTCTCCAGTAGCTGTCTTTTGTGAGTAAATAGAATCTGAGTCAGGTTTCAGTGGGTTTTAGATCTTTTATTTAAAAAAAAAAGTATAAACTGCTTAGTAGGGGTTTTTGGTTTTTTTAGTCATAGTCTATCTTTAAGAATATATACAATTATAATTTCTGTTTTTCCTGCAGATGCGCAGTCTATACTGGGAATATTAAGAGAAGTCCACTGAAGTCTGGGTCTCTTTTCATAGCTTCAGATAGACTATGCAAAAAAAAACATGCAGGAGTTCTAATCCTTCCCCACCCTCTCCAAAACAAGATAAGAAGTTTTTGGCTTGACTTACACTCACAATAAAAGGAGCTTCAAAACAGATGTGAGCATTTTTGTGTGTTTGTATCTTGGTGACAGACCTGATGATCACATTTCAAAGATTATGGATGCCATTTGGGAACTGATCACAGGACCTTCATGATGACAGCTTTCCCTCAAGTCCTGATTATAACAGAAACAGTGATCAGATGACCCCAGGGTTAACCTTTCTTACCCTGTAATGGGCCTTCAGGACATGAAGAATCTGACACAGATAGAGTGCTCAGGACACATTGTCAATACTATATGCAGTAGGTTAAAATGAGAGTTGCTAAAATAAAGTAATATGTGCATGAAATGAAGTAACCAAGTAGAATTTAGCAGACCGAGAGTTGTCACTCAGGAAGCACCACCAGGTATTATTTTTCAGCTTCTTTTCCTACACCTGACTTCACTTAACATGCAGAATGCCATTCTTTCTAATTGCCCTTGTTCTCCGCGCTTAAAAAAAAGTACATACGTTTTTTATGTGCAGATTTAGGCATTTTTGGCCCTAAAGACTTGGTCCATGTATGAGTACATCCGTAAACATGAGACAGGTTGATTTTTGCATCTGAGGAACTCCTGACCTACTCTAGATCTGCTCTCTTCCCTTTGCCCAGCCCAGAAAACAAATGCCTGAAGCTTGACACGTGCAGAAAAGCTTGTAAAACACAGGTCTAACGCCTGAAAAGAATGCTTCAATATCTCCAAGAATGCACGATGTTCAGATGTGAATGCAGGCTTATGGTGGACCTATATGCTTTAATAAAAGAGTCAATTTACTTTCCAATTGATCTCCCCTGAAGGAACAATCGATCTATACTCAAAACCCCATTTCATCGATATGCCACACATTGGAAATTAATTTTGATCGATAGTTAAGATACAATTTTCACCTACAATCGAGTTATCTCTGGATCTCTGTTTCCACCATTATATAATCCCATAATCTGATCAATCAAAATATGTTTGTATTTACAAACAACGTATCTCAGTGCTGCTGATTGCTGCAAATTGATTGGTTTTATTCCATAGTGGACAATCGTTTGATTGAATCCGATCCAAACTGAATCTAAATCGGCTAAGTGAAGTTACGGCTATTCAGTTGTTTGCAATTCAGTCGTTCAATTCAGCTCATCACTTTAGGTTAAGGTGGCCAAGATCAATTTGTTCCTATCAGATTTCTAATTGATCAAAGGCCATGTGAGCTTATAAAATTAAAGCAAATGGAGCATGTACTTAAAGGCCTGCGATACAACATGGTATTTTGTAGAATTCCATTCTTTCGTAGGAGAGAGAGGAGAGAGTCATGTGTTATGTGCATGTATTGCCCAAAACAGTCTTAGAGGATATCTAAACCGAACAACAAAAGTTTAATTTATTAGATTAGCCATACATGGATTGAAATTCAGCCGCTTCAACTGGTCAAATTTCAATCCATGTATGGCTAATCTAATAAATTAAACTTTTGTTGTTCGGTTTAGATATCCTCTAAGTATGGCCATTCCAATTCATGAGAAGTCAATCTATTAATCAACTTTTCATAAACAGGCTTGTTAGAAAATGTTTGCTCGATCAGTGCATGCAGCCAGTGGCCTGCTCAGTGTATTTTGATGGTGGGGAATTCCTGCTGTCAGAATACAATGACACAGAGGGAAGGATTTCCCCACCGGCTGGCTGAATACAAAAAACTGAGCCAGCTTTAGAGCGACCAGTTCTTGGGTGCAATGGCTGATTAGGTTTTATTTCTCTGGATAAAAAAAACATTTTCCTTTTCATTTTTTTTAAGTACAGCATAGCTTCCAACTGTCCCTGATTTCGAGGGACTGTCCCTGATTTGAAGCAATGTCCCTCTGTCCCCTCATTCATCCTCATTTGTACCTCGTTTTGGTCAGATCTATATAGATGTATATAAAATGCACTTTTTATCTATCAGTGTTTTCCAGCGCCAAACCTTTCATCTGATTTCTAAATTGCTGCATTTGTAAATTCCAAAAGCCAATATAAAGGAATAGTAGTGGTAAAAAAAGCACTTATGGGTTTAACCAATCTTGTTTTTTTGTACAATTCTTTAAGGTGGAGTGGCAAGGGGTGTGTCCTATGCCTGCATACTTTTTCTGATAGGTGTCCCTCATTCCCATCTCAAAAAGTTGGGAGATATGAGTACAGAACCTGTTGAACACAGAACCATCTTGAAGTTTAAAACCACCTTGTCAGAAATGCAACGTTTTTGTAGCCCTGAAAGCCCAAAAATGTTTATCTTTCTTCCAAGCTTTCTGTAAAAGCTAAGTACCCTGTCCCCAATGTAATCAGGATAAAGGGAGGAACACGTGCTTGTAGTCCAAATTGTGACAGCAGGCTTGTGGAATGAAATTAGAGCACCTGGAGGAACCCCATAGTAGGAGACTGTATAAACATCATACAGAAAGTGCCTATTCTGACTCCACAATTGTTGTTATAATGACTTGTCCCTTTGTGAGACCTCTATGCCTGGCCTGAATGGAGCAGAGACAATAACTGCAGGGAATCTTCATCAGATAGCTGAACTTACTAAACATATGGCATCCACATGTATTTTTGTTGCATGTAGAAGGTTCAGGCAAACAATATGATGCAGTAGATGTTGGTATTTGAAAGGCAAACGAATATTACTTTCCTAGCCTCCTAGTCTCAGTGTATATCTTGCAGGAAAGATAACAGGTACAATGGGGAAAGAGGTAGTTGCTCATACAAAGAGGAGGATACAAAGTAAAATAAATGCAGTTAGAAGAGTGACCATAAGGTGGCAGCAAAACAACAAACAAATAGCATAATAGAAGGCATAGGAAGTATACACAAATACAATTGCATTGCCCGAATAATTCTCAGAGGCAACACAGTGCCTCTGGTAGGATTTTAAAGCTCAACCCCACTTTACTACCCACAAAACATGTTCAGAGACCATTCAATAAAGCCATTTGTAAAAACCTAATGGACACAAAACATTGGAGGCAACAGAAGTAATTTTACAGTGATTGCATACAGGAATAAATGTGGTAATTGTATCAACATATGTAGATCCCAGCAATGTATCCTGTGCTCTTTACTTATCTGATATGGATCATCTGTGATACCCATTTTCTCATCTGAGCTGTTCTCTAGCATTCCTTGCCTCACAAACTAAGTCAGCATAGAAATCAGTTGTTTCAATCTGTTTTGTCAGTCAGTAAAAGTAATGCAAGTAAATATATTTGAAATGAAAGACAAACAATTGATGAATTAGATATACAGCAAAATCAAATTAAGTCTAAGTGACAGCTGAGACAATATAAGCCAAGTCAATGCTTATGGGTGGTCAGCATGAACCTGCTTGCAAGGGACACTATAGATCAACAAGTAGATCAGTAGGCAATCTGTCCTCGAATGAAAGATGCTCATTTACCAGTGACAGAACCTGTCATTACCAATCAGAGCAAAGGTTTTTGGAGTAATTTCAGTCAGCACAATTGCAGAAACATACCTATACTCATCACTATTAGTATTTGCATGTCTTATATAACTTGCAGTTCATATTTGTAAATGATAACTTCATAAAGCATTGCATATATAACTGGTAAAATGTCTATCTCTGCTGAATTTGACTTGTCAACTACTTGACAGACAGTGTTCTGGACATTTTTTTATATATTAAAGTGCAGGGATCTACTGCTCTCTACTATCTGAATTTGTAAATTCTTGTAAATATATTATGCATGCACTTTTTTCCCTGTGTCTTGGCTTTGAAACCCAGGAAGGAAGAAGTGTGGAGAGAGAGAACGTCTCAGCCACATGTCCTTTCCATATACCTAGATCTGTTCTCCTGTATGTATCTAGTGGTCAACTTGCTGTATATTAGTAAGTGATAGATACTACAAAAACAAAACAAAATGGGCGGCACAGTGGTGTAGTGGGTAGCACCTTCGCCTAGCAGCAAGAAGGGTCACTGGTTCGAATCCCAGCCACAACACTACCTGCCTGGAGTTTGCATGTTCTCCCTGTGCCTGTGTGGGTTTCCTCCGGGTACTCTGGTTTCCTCCCACACTCCAAAGACATGCTGGTAGGTTAATTGGATCCTGTCTAAATTGTCCCTAGTATATGAATGTGAGTTAGGGACCTTAGATTGTAAGCTCCTTGAGGGTAGGGACTGATGTGAATGTACAATGTATATGTAAAGCGCTGCATAAATTGACGGCGCTATATAAGTACCTGAAATAAATAAATAAATAATAAATAAAATAAAATGGAAGACGCATGCACCTAGTGCTTAACCAAAAAACATTTATTTAATAATAAAATCAGTAAAAAGTGGGTACTCCGGTTTTATAGCTCATTGATAGTTGCCACTTTGTAAGTACCTGCTTTTTACTGATTTTATTGTTACATAAATGTTTTTGGGTAATGCTCTAGGTGTGTGAGCCTTCCATTGTGTTTTGTTTTTGTAATATCTGATCACCCCATCTGAGGAGATGGAAATTACTGCTTGCCTTTGTATATATTAGTAAGTGAACCTGTTTGTTGCAATAGAGTTTATACACTGCTCTTGTTTAGACACTACTAGGGATGGACTAAAGCATATAGATAGGCTGACTCTAAGTTCCAGTGCCAGACCACAGTTTCTTTCTGTGGGAAGTCCCATTCTAGGCCGGTCAGACAATAGTTGGAGGATACCCCTGTGACTGCTGATCTTGTCTTCAGGTCTCTGACACAAGAGGCCCTTGCAATTGAACTTTGGGTATATGCACACAATTCCACCATGATTTCTATTGGACTCTTTTCTGATAATACCTGTTTGTACATTGGATATATGTACTGTTATTAACCTCTTCTTATATAAAACTTGTATTTTTTCTATACTGGTATGCATCTATATGCTTATGGTTAATATTATAAGCTGGTTGCAATAGTTCTTCTGCTCTCAATTACGTTGTTTAGATTAATGATCACTTTTCCAAGAAGGGAATCCCCTCTGTTTACAGAGGCCCCGTCCAGGGTGGACGGACTGACAACTTTACAATCAAACCCGCTCTTCCACTTAGCGTACGTTCTGGTTCTCTTATTTCCCCAAAGGTTTAGCTCAATATCCTGTTCGGGAAAGGCAATTTCTAATAACCCCCCCCACACCCCTCCCAAAATGGGAGCTAAAAAACACTTTTAGATATAAGGAGGCATTTCCTTATATTTAATTTACTGAATAATAAATTGAATAGAGTTATATCAGTACTGTGTTATTGCATGCATTTTGCTGAGCTTTGAAAGTGTTAAAACATCGGGGTATATTTATCATCAATGGGCAATTCCACCAGCTAAATCCATTGGTGAATATCCTATGTTCTTCATTCTATGTTAAGCCAAATTAGTGCAAAGTTGACCAAGATTCTCCAAAAATTCACCCAGTGAAAATGACACACCCTGAGCACGAGCACTTATATAAAAAAAAAACTATATTTACGGCAACATTTATCCTATGCAAGAAAAAGATGTTAGCTTCCCTACGCATTACCCAGGCATTCTTTTTGTTATAAAACTCGTTTGGTTTGAGTTGCCAATAATTTTATTTTTTACTGAAAATGGTTATTGTCTATGGAGAACATTGTTTTTAGTGCAAATTCAGCTTTTCAACCGTTACATACTGTATGTTTATTTTAATATTAAATTGTGTGCCCCCTCCAGAACCTGATATACCAAGTGTGTGTGATGCTGTCCTTATTGCAGGGGAGCAGTGACTGCCCATCCCCTTGCCATGTTGCTATCAACCCATGTGTCCTTTGGCACAGGGTCCCCCTTTCAAATCACTGATGCCTGATGTCGAAAAGCATTGGGCACTTTGGATAGCCCAAAGCTCAGAAGGGGTTGCCAGCAAGCGGACGGCTTATTTTAGCTTACTACCTGGATTCTTGGAACCCCTTATCAGTTTACCACGTATGGGGGTAAATTAGATAATTAACACCCATACCAAATTCAAAAATATTCTTTTAAGTCTACTTTTAACTAGTATTTACCTTTCAGGGTCCAGCAATGTCTGAAGGTATCCAACAGCATCCATGCAGCATTCACAGTTGGCTGCTTAATGAGCAATGAAAAAATTCCCATACTTGGCATTTGCCTGTATTTACTCAATTACACATTTATGTAAATGCTGGCGCTTAGTTCACTTTGTAAGGGAAGTTTCACTCTGCAAGTGAATTTTCCCCAGAGCTTAGTAAAGGTGGTAAAATTGCACAGTATTTTTGCCCTTTAGTAAATCAACATCCTGGGGAAGCCTCTCACCTTGTAATTAAACACAATATAAATATTCTATGTAATTTTCACATCATTTAAATAATCTAGAACTTTCAGGATTGAATCCATTATACAAACAGTATAAATGAAGAAAAGCACCGGGATCTCTGAATGAGTGATTATTCTATTATCTCCAGCTGCCTTAGAACAAGCACCCTGATCACTCTCCTACTGTGTGTTGATCTGTCCATCACTAGCTAGCTACTGTTCTGTCAACAACGGGGTCATGCCCCTAACAAACAAAAAACCACTTGAGGGATTCGTATATGGACCTTTAAAGAGCAATTCCAGGCAACAAGAAGAAGCAATCTGTGAGCTATTAATGCTAACCAGCAAACATTTTTTCAAAAAATGTTCTCAATTTACCTTAACGCCTAAGTCTAGCTTTCTGACACTTTAAAATAGTTAGTTTGGAACAAAATGGTCTAAAAGAACTATTATCTTCACTAACAGATTCCTGTAAATGCCTGAGCAGCCCTAAAGCCTCGTACACATGATCAGATTTTCTGCAGACAAAGCGTCAGACTTTTGTCCGAAGGGCCTTGGCCAGGAACTTGTCTTGCATACAATTGGCACACAATTGTTGGCCAACAAAAACGAACGTAGTGAAGTACTACGTGGTTTTTCATCTCTTTAGCGCCACCTTCTGCTAATATTGTGTTTGATGAGCATTGATTCCGAGCATGCGTGTTTGCACTTTGGACTTTTGTTCGACGGACTTGTGTACACACGCTCGGAAAATCCGACAACACACCGCTGTCTGCGGAAAATTTATAAACCTGCCATCCAACATTTGTCCATGGAAAGTTGGCCAACAATTGTCTGATGGAGCGTACAAACAGTCGGATTTTCCGCCAACAGTCTGTCATCACACAATTCCCCTCGGAAAATCCGATTGTGTGTACGAGGCTTAAGTCCAACTCGATTTGGTTCTGGGAGTGGGATTGGCAGTCCCTGTACCACTTCCGAAACCCGGCGCTATATACTGTATGTAGCTGATATAATATACAGTTTATACAGCGCTTACATCGAAAAAAAAAATGTTTGTTTGGACCAGCTTGGCTCAAACAAACTATTTTAAAGTGACAGGAAGCTGGAGTTTGGCTTTAATCGAAATTCTCTGTAACCCACTGCAGCTCATCATAGGGTCACTGTGAGTATACATCCCAAAGCAAAACTAAACTGAATAAAAGACAAAAATGAATTTTCGCTAAAGCCACATCCGAAATCGGAAGTATAAAAAGATATGGGACCAGTGAAGCCAGAACCAGTCTACATTGCCAGACTTTCAGGGCTTAGCATGAGAGACACAACACATGTATAAAAAATATATATATCTTTACTGTACATATTTAACCACTTAAAGACCACTCACTGCATATATACCTGTACGTGTTTCTTGCACTAGATACTGTGGGCACGCGTGCGCCTGCTGCACTGCTGAGGAGCCAATCCGCAGGTCCGGCGGACCCTATGTCCCTCGGCCACCCGCGATCGCTTCACAGAAAGGCAGAACTGGGATTTGCCTATGTAAACAAGGCAGATCCCCGTTCTGACAAAGAATTACACTGAGATCTTCTGTTTCTAGTAATCAGAAACAGCGATCTCTGTGTTCTTCCTGTCAGTCCATCCCCCACACAGTTAGAAAACACTAGCAGAGAACACAGTTAATCCTTTGATCGCCCCTGATATTAAAGCGGGGGTCCACCTATCTATCATTTTTTTTTTTTTTGAGTTCATTCACAAACTTTTCTTCTCAGCATTACATACTCACATATTGTGTGTAATATGTCCGCCTGTGTCAGATTTCGTCGGAAAGAATAACTTATATTATTCACTGCAGTAGGTTTCCATCTTCATTGTGGGCATTTGAAGCCCACAAGCATTTATTTCCTGGATGTGGTGAATGCTGTGCTCCCAGCATTCACCGCTCGTTCCCGCACATGCTCAGTGGCATCCTGGGAAGCCTGAGACTAGCTCCCAGGAGTCTGGGAGAGGCTAGAAACACGCCTACTCCCACGGGAGGAGAACCAGGAAGTGCAAAGAAGAATAGAAAAATAAAAGGTAATTACAGAGATTTAAATTTTTTTAAACGGCATGTCAGCATCTAGGCAAGGAAGAGAATACATACAGATATTGTTCAAAATTTGGGTGGAACCCCGCTTTAACTCCCTCCCTGCCAGTGTCATTTATACAACGATCAGTGCATTTGTTTAGCACTGATCACTGTATTGGCGTCACAGGTCCCCAAAAAGCGTCACTTAGGGTCAGATTTGTCTGCCACAATGTTGCAATCCCGCTAAAAATTCCTGCCATTACCAGTAAAAACAATAAAAAAGATTAAAATCCTTAAATCTATCCCATAGTTTGTAGATGCTATAACTTTTGTGCAAACCAATCAGTATATGCTTATTGGGATTTTTTTTTAACAAAAAATATGTAGAAGAACACATATTGGCCTAAATTGATGAAGAAATTCTTTTTTTTTTACATTTTTTTGGGGATATGTATTATAGAAGAACGTAAAAAAAAAGAAAGCTCTATTTGTGGGAAAAAAGGACATACATCTTATTTGGGTACAGCGTCGAATGCCCGCAAAGTTGTCAGTTAAAATAACACAGTGCCGTAGCGCGAAAAATGGCCTGGTCATTAAGGGGTAAATCCGGGGCTGAAGTGGTTAAAAGACAAATTCATAAAAACAATGGCATATAAACCTATAAATTATTATTTATAGGATCATTTATAGGCTAATATGCCATTGTTTTTATGAATTTGCCTTTTAAATATGTATAGTAAAGATTTATATATTTTTTATACATTTGTTGTGTCCCCCATGCTGAGACCTGAAAGTCCAGCTATGTAGATGGGTTCTGGCTTCACTGATCCCGTATCTTTTTAGAATTAAATCAGACTTAAACTCTGTCAGTCAACATTAACTGTGTGTATTTCTTATGCTACTGTAGCACTACAGGGGGCCGGGTTCCCCATTCCTACACAGAAGGGCAAATTTCCAGCTTTGATCCCGAAACAAGGAGCAGTCTTTGATCTTGTTTTTTTATGTTTTATTAGGGGCATAATAACTTGGATTGGGAAGAGAAATTATGGGATGCCCAACTTGATAGCAACAAAATCAGGGACAACTTTCTCCCTATGTACAGCTCCAATTGATTCTTCCCCTTTGCAGCTAGAAGTCTCTGTTAGAAAAGCAAGAACCCCTTAAGGGCTAGGAATTCTCAGTCCCTTTAGGAAGTAGCACAAAGTGTTGTAAACTGCATCCTGGTATCTCCAACTCCCATGTAGACACTGATCCCAGCTCCACTACTGCAGGAAATGCCAGCCCACATTGCTGCTTCTCCATCAGCCCACCCAACTGCTTCTTCACCGTCTACCCAACTGTCTCTCCAGAGATCTCCCAGGGCAAGGTTAGGGAAGCTTTAAGCATACCGCTATCTGCCAGAGAGACCTGCTACATGTGGCAGTCTCTCCCCTTGTAAGTCCCTGTCTGTACTGTAGTACTCACACTGTTCTCCTTGCTCCCGCTGCCTCTCAGGGAAGATTCCTTCCAAACTGCTTCTGTTGTCAGGATCCTCCCAGGCCAGCATCCGAGCTCCAGCCCGAGGCAGAGTACGGCTCCCCCCCCAGGGGCCACCGACAGTCCCTTCAGCACTCATCTCTATCTTCCACCCGGCTTCCCTGCCAGCGTGACTCATTCATATTTAAGGGTTGGCTTAGCCCCATGCCAGGCCAACTACCCAGGGATTGGCTAAACTCCCCTAAGTATGCAGAACTACCCTCCTAGCCTCCACCCTCCAGTTTCCAGAATGTTCTCCAACTTTCCATAACCAGGGGAAGGCACCAGAGAGTTGTCTGTATGAGTCATCCAGCCCTGACCTAAAGTAAACCCATGACCCAATTAAAGATCCACAGGTTTAAGCATGAGTGAAAATGTACATTTTTCTGTACTGACTATTAGCATTAGTAAATAGATAGGAAGGTATACAAACCTCCATTCATTCCATACCTTCATCCCAATGAGATTTATTGTTGACAAACAATATGTGCAGTATATGTGTTGGACCTCTTGTAGAGATTACTGCTTCCCCCTAAAAAGCAATGGTCTCACTCTGCAGCATGCTGGCAGGACACAGGCTTACCATTCAGGCTGAGGCTAACTTTTTGGGCAGCACAATGGCTAAGTGGTTAGCACTTCCACCTAGCAGCACTAGGATCATTGGTTCAAATCCCAACCATAGCACTACCTGAATGGAGTTTGTCTGCTCTCTCTGTGCCTGCGTGGGTTTCCTCCCACACTCCAAAGATATGCTTTCAGGTAAGTTGGCTCCTGCCTAAACTGGCCCTAGTAGTAAGTTAGGGACCTTAGATTGTAAGATCCTGGAGAGCAGAGACTGATGTGAATGTACACTATATATGTAAAAGTGCTGTGTAAATTGTTGGTGCTATATAAATGCCTGTCATAGATAAATATGATGTTGCACCCCTTTTGTTTTGATGCACCAGGAATGTATGTAGTTCATTTAAGCAGAGTTCAACTGGGCTTAAATAAGGATGGGATAAACAATTTCTATTTTAGCCACTTGCTCCCCTAGGCACCGCAACGTACCCGTGAGCAGCCCAGATAACACATGACCGCTGTCCGGTCATATGTCATTTTGTAAGCAATAGTCATGAATGGAATCCATTTATGACATAATTGTTTACTACTGTGTGTGGTCTGTAATTGGTCACCAGTGACCACATGGTACCTGGGCCTGTACTATGTGATAGCTGTGGGCCAATCACAGCATCACAATAGTAAACAATGAGTCACGAATATAAGCCATTCATGACAGTTCAAACGATTGCTGTTACAGTGATCATCACTGTAAGAAGCAATCACAGTGTAAAAAAATCTCTGATAATTATGGTGATTTTTAGCAAAAAAAAAAAAAAAATTGAAAAAATTGAACAAAAAATTATTTTAATATTTTTTTTTTTTTTTAACATACTGTCATTCAGTATCTCTGATTACTGCACCACTGGTCATACAATGATGCTGTACTGCACTGGTGACAGTATGTAAAAAAAAAGTGAAAAAAGTATTTAATTTCTTAATTTTCCCAAAAATTGTGACCAAAAATTACAACTTCAAAAAACATGCTATGCCTTTTACTAAATACCTTGGACTGTTTACTTTCCAAAAAGGGGTAATTTGGGGGATATTTGTGCTGTGCTGGCCTCAAGAAATTAGATATGCCGTCAGTACATCAGGACTGATAGCTTGTAGACTCTAAAACTTTCACACAGACTATATAAATATACAATGATTTGGGTTATTTTCACCAAAGAAATGTAGCAAAATATATTTTGGCTTAAATTTATGAAGAAATTATTTTTGTTTGCACAATTTTATAACAGAAACTAAGAAAAACATGTTTTTTTTTCAAAATTTTTGGTATTTTTTTAGCATAGCAAATAGTGATAGTGATTAAATACCACTAAAAGCTCTATTTGTGAAAACAAATTATATAAATTGCATTTGGGTACAGTGTTGCATGACCAAGCAATTGCTAGTTAAAGTAGCACAGTGATGAATAGCAAAAAATGCTCTGGTCATAAAGGGAAAGTTAGAATACCCCAAATTGGGACTTGGGGGTATCCTAACTTACTCTATATATCCAGGGATGTGGCAAACTCACATGTTTTTCTGGTATGGCAAAAACATTTATCTATGGTCATAAAGGGGTTAAAACCTTCTGGAGGTCAAGTAGTTAAAGTGATTGTAAAGGCAGGAGCTTTTTTATCTTAATGCATTCTATGCAATAGGAGAAAAAGCCTTCTGTGTGCAGAAGCCCCCCTCACCCCCCCCAATACTTACCTGAGGTCCCTCTAGATCCAGTCATGGTGCGGGAATGTCTCAACTGCCTGGGACTCCCCTGCTCATTGGCTGAGACAGCATTGCGGTACTATTGGCTCCCACTGCTGTCAAACAAAGTCAGTCAGCCAATAAGGAGAGAAAGGGCGGGGCAAGGTTACGGCACCGTGTCTAATGGACACAGGGAGCTGTGACTCAGCTTGGGTGCCCCCTATAGCAAGCTGCTTGCTGTGGGGGCACTCAACAGGAGGGAGGGGCCAGAAGCAGTGAAGAGGGACCCGAGAAGAGGAGGATCTGGGCTGCTCTGTACAAATCCACTACATAGAGCAGGTAAGTTTAACATGTTTGTTATTTTTAACTAAAAAAAAAACAAGACTTTACAATTACTTTAACTGCTTTAGGACCGTCTGCCGTCATTTGATGGCGGCACAATAACTCTCCTGCGTGAATCGCCGTAGGTGTATGACGGCTCACGCAGGCTCAGTTGCGGGCCGGCAGCGCGCGCTCACTCCTGCTGCTACACGCTGTGGGAGCGTGCTGCGGGTTGTGGGGAAAAAGGACGTCAATTTTGTTTGGGTACAATGTCGCAAGACCGCGCAATTTTCAGTTAAACCGACAGTGCCGAATCACAAAAACTGCTCTGGTCATTAAGGGAGTAAATCCTTCCGGGGCTGAAGTGGTTAAGGAGCCTGTTCTTCTGTTGTCAATGCTGTAATTAAGGGCTGTTTGATTTTTCTTGGTCCACGTCACCATAAACTGATTGGCTGATGGCTGCTCAGAAAACAGAACCATGGCATAGGGTCTGGAATAAAAGTTGCTGCTAATAGCAACTAGTCAAATTCCTGACTTCCTTTGACAGATTAAATCCCATTGTTTTATTGTGAGCAACAATGCTATTTTTGATCCTGTGTATTTACAGCTTAATCTATGCACATTTCCCTGTGTTTTATCCCTTTAAACATGCTTCATGTACAGAAAAATATTTATTGAGGTTCCCGAAATATAGTGTGCTCCTAACTCCCTCCTTACCATGAGAACACCGTTGTATATTTGGTTGTAAATACCAAAGCACCTGGTGTCAGCCCTTCCTACTTAATTTCTGATACATTACAAAGAACACAGACCTCTCTTCATCTCTGTCCCTCCTCATCTACACAGAACACAGAAACTTATCAGCTTTCAAGATTTCTGACAAAATTAACAGGTGATTTTTGCATTTATTGAACAGTTATAACAATAAAAACTTTCAGTTGTATATATAGCAGTCCTAAAGAGAGCAAATAGGGGATCATTTTTGTTAAGGTTTACATACATTTTAAATCAACCCCTTTGATTGTAAAAAAAAAATGTTTTGTAACTGTAGGATAATTCGAACACACAAAACAAAAATATTTATATGATTTTCAACAAGACGACAAGACATACATTTGTTACCAATTATAACAAACTGAACATTATCTTACAACACATGCTAATATTATACATATTTTTTATAAATATAAATAAAAGTTGTTAGTTACTGTAAGACCAACTCTTGAAGGTCACCTGTGAGACCTGAAGTATGGGAACTGTCGTTGTGAATGTGGTTGTTATAGGTGCAGGTTGTATCACTCCCTAGTACAGTGATGGCGAACCTTGGCACCCTAGATGTTTTGGAACTACATTTCCCATGATGCTCAACTACACTGCAGAGTGCATGAGCATCATGGGAAATGTAGTTCCAAAACATCTGGGGTGCCAAGGTTTGCCATCACTGCCCTAGTAAGTCCCGGATCTGTGTGGAGGGCAGGGGAACTGACACTTCATAGTTCAATAATAGCATGATTGTTTCAAGCAGTAACTCATAATTAGTAAGCCTTAAGAGCTTAGATTTTGTGTTACTTTAAATTCATTGTAAACATTTTTTTTTTTAAATAGCAAACATGTTATACTTACTTGCTCTGTGCAATGGTTTTTGCACAGGGCAGCCCAGATCCTCCTCCTTTGGCGTCTCTCGTCAGCATGCTGGGCCCCTCCTCTTTTCCATGTGCAACCATAGGAAGCCACTTCTAATGATGGCACACATGCAGGTTCGCTCCCAAGCAGGGCTGTGTGCATCTATTGACAAACACACTGTTGCTTGCCCCACCCCCTGCTCCCTTGTCACTGGATTTGATTGACAGCAACAGGAGCCAATGGCTCCAGCTGCTCTCACTGAGTCCAGTGAGGAGGGAGAGAGAGAGAACAACACTGCTGCTCTCAGGCACAGCGCTGGTTCGAAATCAGGCTCAGGTTACTATTTAAGGGGCCCACCTCCCTCCTTAAAGGCACAGGAACCCACGTGACCCCCAGCAAGAGCACAATGGCAGCGAAGGCATCCAGTGTGTGCCCAATTCATCCAACTGTACAAAAAAGTGGCAACCACCCCAACCTATAACTGGTCTTTGCAGCAAGGGGCACATGGATGGGCAATGCACATCACAAAACAAACAAAAGATTTCCCGGCACACCTACCAGCCAGCCTGCAAAACAACCAAATTGGTCCTGTTTAACAGTGTACATAAAAATAGAAAGTTTTATTTTCACACATTTGCAAATATATGCCTAAGCAGCAGTGCCCACACCAAGGGACCTCTGTATATACTGTGGTCCTTACTCTAAATTTCCAGAGCCTCCAAAGTAGGAGCATGTTTAAAAATGCATAGTTTAAAGTCGCTGGGCAAATTTAGAGTTGGGACCACAGTATATACAAAGGACCCTTGGCGTGGGCACTGTGGCCGACACATATGTTTGCAAATGTGTGCAAACAAAACTCTCTGTTTTTATCCTAAACTGTTAGACAGGACCAATTTGGTTGTTTTGCAGGCTGGCTGGTAAGTGTACTAGGATATGTTTTGTTTGTTTGTAATGTGCATCGCCCTCCCATGTGCACCTTACTGCAAAAGCCAGGTAGGTTGGGGTGGTTGCCACTTTTTTGTAAAGTATTCAGGGGGGATGGGAGTGGGATCTGCAAATAAAAGGTTTTTTACTTTAATATAGAGAATGCATTATGGTAAAATCCTTCCTTTAACCTTTACAACCTTTACAACAAGGCCCAAACAAAGTATCGTATCTAAAGTAATACAAAACCTGGAGTTAGGCTTTGCTAATAAAGTCAGCAGTGACAGCTCTGATATTTCTACCCTTACAGGTTCTCTTTAATAGTTCTATATTAAAAGGGCTATTAGCATGACAGTCTGTTTTAGGATCCATATCCATATTTCTTAGGAAAGTGAGCAGCAATGAAAATATGAAACATATTAACAGAAGTTTATGTGTTAAATGTGTATTGGGAGGGGGGTTTGACTAAATATGTGCCAGTGGAGCGTGTCATCCTTGTTAAAATATATAGCACAAAAAAGTAAATGATAGGACTTTAAATACCCCTCCAGTGAACACGCAGATACATTCATATGTAGAAACATACAACATTTTATTTCTGACAATAAAATGTCTAAAAACTCATATCAAATGTATCATATCATTTGATATGAGTTTTTAGACATTTTATTGTCAGAAATAAAATGTTATATGTTTCTATATATGAATGTATCTGCATGTTCACTGGAGGGGTATTTAAAGTCCTACCATTTACTCTTTTGTGGGAAATATGAAACAGTACAGTATACCTTTTTGACTAAGAGGCTTCTTTAAAAAGATTGCTCATTTCAACTGATTTACCTACTAAATCACATCATTTGCTGCAAATGTGATGTAGAGATTAGAAGTCCGATTTACTAAAAGCCCAAATTCAGGCTGGAACATTTGTAGTGGCTGTAGTGAAAATGTACAAAAATGGGACAATTTGCCTTACTCTGGAAGCTATTGCTTTAAGTGTACCGATCAAGAGTGATCTAGCTGTCTTTTTCCATCTCTCTACCACCAACCTTGACAGGACTAAGTGGCTATGACATCTGTTCTTGTTGTGTGTTGTGCTACACTAAGGGTCTATTTCAGTGGTCTCCAAACTGCAGCCTATGGGCCGGGTGTGGCACTTTTCTTGCCTTTTTTTAGCCCTTGGGGCACGGTTCCTCCCATTGATACAAGACACTATTCTTCCCACTGACACCAACGATAAAGCACCAATCCTTCCACTGACACCAACATTGGGACGTAATACCTGCCACGGACACCATCAGTGGGACATTATCCCCCCCCAACACCAACAATGGGGCAATATTCCCCCTCCTACAGACCACAGGTGCAATGTATTTCTATTTTCTCCCACTGGCCACTAAGTCTGATGCATTGTCTACTCCCACTGATATTGGGGCATTTTCTACTCCCACCGGCCTCAGCCCCCCTAAAGTCTAAAGGAGACTGAACTGCCCCATTGTTTACAAAGTTTGGAGACCCCTGCTCTATTCCTAAAGAAATGGTATGGCCTTACAGCATCGATAAGATAGCTAAATCAACAAAAAAAACAAAACACAGAATATTTATAAAGCATAGCGATGTGCTTTACAAAAGTGCATTGCACTTTGCTTTTTAGAGAAAACCATGACATTCAGCAGTCTCCTCTCTGTGGCCTGCAAATGATAAATGGCCTGACAAATGTAAGTGCTGAGTAACCTTGCATTGTATAGCTAGAACAGATAGTTATATAAATTAACCCATTAGTCTAGCAAGTGGACTGGGGTAGGAGGGTTGCACAGCACAATGCTATGTACACACGATAGGATTTTCCGACAACAAAACTGTGGATTTATTTCCGACGGATGTTGGCTGAAACTTGTCTTGCATACACATTGTCGGTCGCACAAATGTTGTCGGAAATTCCGAACGTCAAGAATGCGGTGACATACGATGAGCCGAGAAAAATGAAGTTCAATAGCCAGTGCGGCTCTTCTGCTTGATTCCGAACATGCGTGGAATTTTGTGCGTCGGAATTGTGTGCACACGATCGGAATTTCCGACAACAGAAACAGAAATGTCCGATGGAGCCTACACACGGTCAGAATTTTCGACAACAAACTCACATCGAACATTTTTTGCTGGAAAATCCTATCCTGTGTACATAGCATTACAGTTGGCGTAAGGGGCAAAAAGTATAAATCGACCCCAGTAGCCCAGCCTGTGTTGACTTTACATTTTGAATCAAGCTCAGTGGAGTAAAAAAAAGTAAACTTGAATGAGTCTCTAAACCAAACTCAGGTTAGGCTGAAAATGTGTTCTTTAGTAAACCAGACTTCTAATCCCTAGCCCACATTTGCAGTAGAGGATATGGGATTTTTTTCACATTAGCAAATTTATGCTTGCTTTCAAAATTGTATTTTTACATATTTTGCAAATGCTTTTCCAAACAGTGTCAGGATGTCTTTAAATTTTGTCCTAGTACTTGCTCCGGAGAAAGAATGCATTAAACTGAATGAGCTAATGTTTGGATCACAATGTGCAGAGTGACTCCCTTACTGATACATAGACCAGTGCGGACAAGTTCCTAACACAAGGGCCAGTAATGCTGCAGCACCTGGAGCCTGTGCATGTGGAATCCTAAACTATTTGGTTGTTAATAAAGAGCATGGGTTCACTGAGGCAGCATTAAATGTGGTCCTTTGGCAAATCACCTCCTTGTCGTGCATTGGAAGTCTTGAAACTAACATTCAGAGTACTGAGAGCACTAGAAAAAAAGAGTTCTATTAATGATTTGCTAAAGATAATACTGTTTTCTCCAAGTTAAGTGAAGATGAATCCACCTAAATGGCCTAGTTGCTTGAAGAGAAATGTCACTTTGTACTGAAGCTTGTGAAGCACATTGCTTACTTACTTTAATAAATAGACACTGAAAGCAGTAACATAATGTGGAAATGCAAGACATCCAACATATGGTGTTCAATTAAAAATACATTTGCTGAAGTTAATTGCTATTGAAGAAAATATTATTTTAGTACAGTAATTGCACACCCCACTACTAAACAATCAAAACACTAAGATTAACAACTCTTCTTTTAGTAAGTCTTTATGATTTACATGACTTATTTAGATACATTATATCCAGTGTTATTGAATGTTCCTACTACTGGCGACTCTAGCGAGTACAACACCACTGCTTTCAAGCCGGTTGTCCAATTGGTGTTACGCTGTGTTATTTCTATTGTCAGTAGCTTCATCCCTCCAGGTCATTGCTTTGTCACAATTTTCCATATTCAGCTTGCCATCCAGAGTGTAAACGTAAAAAGAAAACATGGAAGGGTAGTGGAAGGTCCTATACCCATAGACAACGTTAATGCCAACCCTAAAGCAGCAGAAATCAGTACACTTCTTTGGTCTCGAATAATCTTCTTCACAATTTCACAGAACTGAAATATAAAGTGAAACATATGAATCAGCCAGCAGAAATGTCATGTTTGCATATGAAATATATATCAAATTAAACACAAAAGTGCCCACAGAGGATAAAGTGATGGCTGGGAAAATAGAATGTCTAATTATTATAAAGAATGCTGTATAAATATACCCAGTTTTATCTACCAATTGTGTATTTTTACAAAGTCTTGGAGCTAGTACGATCTTGGGAAACAATAGCAATTGGCAGTGAAGATCCAACCTGAATAATCAATATTGCTCCTGAGATGAATTGGCCAGGTTACAGAATGTCCATAGATATAGTTATACAGTTGTCTTCACATCTAATCATAATTGGATCTGGTCTATTTGCACCTAAGTTGGATTAATATACATGTATTTTGAAACAGCTGTAATCATTAAAAAGCAGTTTTATTTTTCAGGAAAATACCAGAGCAGTAGCTTCTGTTTCTCACCTCAGTGAACCTAAGAAATATCAGTAATTATTATTAAAGCTGGCATGAATTATTACCTAATATACTCTTGGCAACAAACTCCAGCTGTCTGAAATTTAAAAATACGTTATATGGAATTTTATTGTCAGTTTTCCAAGTGGTTGCCACATTTTGTTAGTAGCAGATTAGCATTATGTGTGCCACAATTTTATTGACCAAAATTTCACCCACACAAGCATCAGTGGAAACATAAAAAATTGGGGGTGATTTACTAAAACTGGAAAGTGCTGAATCTGGTGCAGCGCTACATAGAATCAGCTTCCAGTTTTTAGGCGTTTTTTTGTTATTTTTTTTTTTAAAGCTTAATTGAACAAGCTGAAGTTAGAAGCTGATTGGCTACCATGCACAGCTGCACCAGATTTTGCGCTTTCCAGTTATAGAATCAACCCCTATCTGTAATTAAAAATCTGATGTTTAGTCTCAATATTATTGAGTATAAGAATTATGGACTACAACTGTCCAATAGAAACTTAAAACTCAGTAATATTTATGATACTTTTCTTTAATTTAAATTATTTAAATTACATTTTAATTTAAAGGCTTTTCATACAGACAATGAGGCAGCCATGCCAACACAGACAAAATACAGGGAGGTGTAAAAGAACATATACAGGTACTTTAAAGGTAGATACATTGGGCAATGAAGGACAGGAATCCCATCCACAGTCAGTTAAATATGCAAGAAGGCAAGGCACCGACATGATTTCACTCCAGTACTAATTTTTAATATAAAACAAGCAGAGAGAGAGCTAAAAAAAAAAACAAAAAAAATTAAAAGAATGGCAGTCAAAAAGAGGCAGAACAAGAAAAGAGAAAAAGACCACAAAAAGAAGGAGTTAAAGGGGAGATGTAGAAGTTGCCCCTGCAATTAATTCCATGTTGTCAAGATAAGGAAAAATATTACTTGGGGACCAGAGATCTAATCTTCAATTGTCAAAATAGTTTCATATTAAATTACAATACTTAATGGCAACCTCGTGCATTTTACTGTGTGTAAAACAAAATTAACCATATTTCCTACATTTTATTTAAATAGATTTTGTTGAATCTGTGCTGTTAATGTGGAGTCATTCAATTTAAATAACATAACCCCCTTCACTTCATAGGATGCAGATTACCACTCCATGTATTACTCGTGCTGAGTAACAAGATTAAAATATTTACAAGATTAAATATATTTTTTTTTAGAAAAACTTTAACAGCTAGCTATAGGTATACAGTACTTATAAAGAAAAAAATCTTCAGATACTTGTAATCATCTATTTTCACCCACCGTTTAATTATTCATTTCCTTAACTTTTGAACAGCTGAGAGGTTCTTACTTTCATCCACCAGTATTACGACTGAAAACATAGGCGCAATAAAAAGGAGTGGAGGAATGCATATGTAAAAATTTATTGCATGGATCAAGGAAGTAACACTTTCATAGACTTTTAAAAGACAGTCCAGACACAACTTCATGTCTACTGTTACTACAGGAACTGTTTAATTAATAGGAGGGTTAAAGGTTATTAGCAATAAACCTGAATTGTTCCAGAGGAAGCTGTAATACCTTACCCATTTACAATAGGTCACTTTGTAGTCTGCACCTCCACACATTTTATGTGTAAATAAAGGGGAGTAATTGCAGTGTGTTACATTTATATTACTCAGCCACAGACAAAAAACCCTTCCAGAAACCAGACACAGTTAGGACAAATACATTTTAGTGCAGGCTGGCTGAGAATGATATTGGATTTCTGATAAACTGATAAGATCTTACCATTTATTAGGCTAAATGTCTTGCCTATTTGTACCTTCTGCTTTTATAGGTGTGCAATCACAGGTTAAATATCTACAGGTTAACCTGTACTTACCAATTCAATTCAGAAAACATATTGTAACAAAATGTCATTCCTTAGTATCTTATCTTTTACTACCTTCTAACTATTTCTAGTATTTAGTATTGCTATAATCCTGGGTTCAACAGAACAAGAAAGTACACCAGGCACAAGAGCAGAGTTATAATAACTATGAGGCACAGTTTACCTTATCGGTCTGAAAGCTCACAGGCAAGCCATATCTGCAATAGGTCACAAAGTGCTCGCAGTTATCCCACAGCAGGCTGTATGGTGTGGCCCCCAGTAACTTTTCAGCCCTTTGGGCCACTTCCTCGTTACAGAGTGGTTTTGTCTTGAAGCTGCTGTCCATGTGATTAACTATTATGGTTCCACCATAGGCAAAGTCCTGCACAGTGTCCACCCTGATACTGGCCACCTTAGCCAGGACCCCCAGGATCAGCCTTTTGTTAGTCACCACTTTGTCAATCAGACACTTGTCGCCTGAAAGGGCAGGAAGGATATCTGGCATCAGATGGGCAACCTTGTTATTTCCCAAATAAATCCCAAAGTGTAAAAACAGTGTCCTGGGAACCTCTAATAAGTCTCCTCTCTTCAGTTCACAAACAGAAGAACATCTTCCTTTACTCTTCTTCTTAGCCAGGCTAAACTTCTTAAAGTTGGCAAAGATAAAGAATTTCTCAAAAAAGAGGACCATCAGTCCTACCAGTAGAGACCTCATGATGATCACCTTGAGGATTCCAAGACAAGCTTTAACTGCAGTGATTTGCCTCATGCTAATGTGTGTTTTTTGTTAAACACGTGGGAGAGAATCATCAAAGATTAAAGTCAGCAAGCATTGGCTGAAAGTGATGTGGGAGTCCTCTGAGAGTCCCTCTTCATTCCTTTGTAATAGAACCTTTATATACAAGATACAGCACTTAGAGCAGTTATTTAGTACTATTCAGTTTGCAAAGGTATTTCTGAAAATGAATCCATATTCTTTAAAAAAAAAAAAAGATATATATTAATTGTAGGATGATATTTATGTGTTTTCCTTCAAAAATTAGTTTTGGGTTGAGAAGGGTAGTTTTTTCTGCATATTTGTGGTAATATACCTGATGCTTCCCCAAAGTGTGTGTTATCACAATGAGGGGGAAAAAAAAAACAAAACATAAAAATATTCCATTAACTTGGATAACAAATAATGTTGGGAATTATTTTGTGCATCCAGTTAATTTTAGAATTGGAGAAATAGCATGTAGGTAACAACCTGTATAAATGTATTCATTTATTGTAAGTTATTTTTATTCCATTTTCAGTTCCTTTTTATGAATGTATGTTTTCATGGTTATAGTTACGAAATAAATTAAACAATTTCATGAATGCGACTAATGAATTATTTGTACAGTTATGAATGCATGTTTAAAAATATTCAGAGTCGCAAGCAAAATACAATTATTTGTAGACTGTTGAAGGTAGAAGTTTTATTTTTTTGGTGAACTTTTGTCCATCAACTCCATATCTACTACGTGAATTGTTTACAGTTCCTATTGTAACATAAAACACCTATCCTGAAAATCTGGCAAAACAGGTGTTGCTTGCTTTATTGGTATTTATATGGATTGCATCACGCAGGGGTTGATTTACTAAAACTGGTGAGTGCAAAATCTGGTGCAGTTGTGCATGGTAGTCAATCAGCTTCTTACTTCAGCTTGTTTAATTAAGCTTTGTTAAAAAAAAAAATGGTTGGTTTTTATGCAGAAATGCACCAGATTTTGCACTCCCCAATTTTAGTAAATCACCCCCAAAGTGTTATATTGCAATACTTTGACAATTAGTTCCTCGAGTACAGCTCAAGCTGTTCAACTTACTTTGGAGACACTATCCTAATATTACAGTAACACATTTTCATTTTTACTAGTTAAAAGATTTGTTTCTAAATATTTATAGCCAAAATCTTGGCTCGTGTATTGTGCAGTGTCAATGTGTGCAATCGGAATACTATGTTGTAATTGAATCTATATACGAGTTGTTCTAGAGATGCACCATTGTGTATTGTGTATGTTTTCTTTGTGCTTTTATTCTCAATAAACCTGTTCTGATTTAAAAAAATATATATATTATAATAGCCAGAAACCTATGACTATGTTCCTCTTGACTAGCATCTGATCTCAAAAGGAAGAGGAGCATATTTATAAAGCAGTAAGTCTAGGTTCACACTGAAGGTGTCTTTGAAATCATGCAACTTCACTTGAAATCGTACAATTTCAAAGCCGCATGTCAGTGACATCTGACAACTTTATGCACAGATGTATGTCTATGCAAGTCGCACCTAAAATCGCTAAAAGTAATGCAGAAATGACTTTTTCAAATCGGTGTGGCACCGCAACGTCGGAATCACACCGATTTGAACAGTTTCATTGCCGACAATAGGGTGCAACTTGTCATGCGCCTTGACCTGTCAAAGCGCATGACAAGTCGCACCGGTGTGACCAGGGGCTAAATGTGACATTGACCAAACACTTACAGGTGGTTTAGAAACACGTGCACCAAGAAGACCTGCAGTGATTATTTGGAGAATATCACATTCACTGCTTTACAATATGCCTCTTAGTAATTAGTTTTCTACGATTGCTGGTTAACGCATTGCTACATAGGTTTAAAACATTCAACATTGTTTATTCCACCAGTAAATTGCTGAACTATAAACACTACCATAGACTTTTAAGAGGATGATGTAAAATCACAGAGTTGCAGAGGAGGCAAAAATGCAGAAATCTATATTGCTAAAGCTATTCATATTGTTATTGCTGAGTAATCGGCAGTGGAAAATCAATACTGCTCTTTGCCTGAAAGCTACAAGAGTTTATTCAACATGACATCATGCAGGCTAAACGTACTATTACCTTCTGACAAACTTGGCTAAAATGTTGCTTATCTGATCAGTAAATGAATGCTAGTGTAAGCATTCTTTTACAGAGGACAGAATTTCTTTGCAGGAAACATGTACTTTTAATAAAGATAATAATTCCCCATCTGAATGTGAATTTTTCCCCAGGAAACTAAAACTGACCAGATGCACTGTTAAGCCTCGTACACACATAATAATAGCGGATGAATGACTGTCCATTTTTTTTTTTTTTTTGCATGCTAGTCTTATATCGAAACCCAATAGGTTAGTAATGCAATTACCAACTTTAGCAAGGAACTTGGTACTTTTATCCCACACTCTGTACCTTACTATTGGTCCATGAGGCCACCAAATATATTATGGGGCCAATAACAAGGCAAAGGGAGGCAGAGGTAGACAAAACCCCAATGCTTGGCTTAAGTCTATAAATACCAAATAGAATGCCCATCATTTTGAGGTACCCTCTTACTGGCACGACACCCGAAATCTCTATACAGTATCTGGTGACACAATTCTATGCCTGGGCACATCAGAATCAAAACTGCCACATTTAAGGGCACATTAACACCAAATGTGTTGAGCTGTGTCTGGTAGTGTTGTCCAATGCAGCCCCAGCACATAGACAAGGCAATTTAGCTTATAGGCCAGTTCACACTAGATGCGGTGTGAATACACAGTGAATTCGCTGCAAATCTGCACTGCATCAAAATTGCAAACTGATTGTGGAGTGTATGTCAAGTTTCATAATTTTATAGTTTCATAGTAAAAGAGTTTTTTGCCCCAAGTGCATTACCTTACATTTTTCCACATTAAACATCATCTGCCACGTATGTGCCTACTCCATTATTTTGTTCAGGTCTTTCTGTAAAATGTATATATCCTGTGACGTTATTGCCCTGCTTAATTTTGTGTTATCTGCAAAAACTGAGATTGAGCTATTTATCCCATCCTCTATATCATTTATAAATAAATTGAATAGAATTGGTCCCAAGACAGAACCCTGGGGCACCCCACTTACCACTCCAGACCAGTCTGAGTACACGTTATTTATCCCCACCCTTTGGACACGGCCCTGTAACCAGTTTTCTACCCAAGAACAAACCTTATGGTCCATGCCTGCAGACCTTTCGTAAGCTCATGCTGATAACTACTTATGATATTTTTTTTCTTCAGTAAATTTCTAGATATAGTCCCTTATCACCCCCTCCAATAATTTACCAACTATTGATGTTAGGCTGACAGGCCTATAGTTTCAAGGGAATTGTCTCTGTCCTTTTTTGAATATTGGTACCACATTGGCTTTTCTCCAATCAGCTGGTACAATTTCCGCCAGTATGCTGTCCACAAAGATTAGGAACAATGGTCTGGCTATAACCTGACTGAATTCTCTGAGGACTCAAGGGTATAAGACATCTGGTCCTAGTAATTTATTTGTATTAAGTTTATAAAGTCTTTCCTTCACTCCGGCCTCTGTTAGCCACAAGGGTATGTCCTGTGATGTGTCACTAACAGTATTGTCGCGGTCAGTATACCTTTTCCTGCGTAAAAACTGAGGAGAAGAAGGCATTTAGTAGAGTTACCTTCTCTGTCTCTTCCATAAACATCCTCGTCTTTTATGTGGGCAATGTGCTCTGATCTTGCTTTTTTACTGTTAATGTATCTAAATGACACACCGCAATCAGTTTGCAAAACGCAACGCAATTTGCAGAATTGGATTGCATGGGTGTGAACACCCATGTGACCTGATTCTGGTGCAGATCAAAAAAAAAAATTGCTGTGCAAATCGCATGCGATGTCTGGCATTGCACTAGTGTGAACTGGCCCTATGTCCTATTGTTTCAGTTCACACCAACATGTTGCAATGGTGTGCACTGGAAAAGGCAGGACAAAACACTTTTACACAGGGAATTGTGTTATGACATACAACACAATACAATGCACAAAGTTAAACAAAATGTCAATTTAAAGTTTAACAAAAAGGTAAACTATCTGATGCATTATAACAACTCGTCCCATTGCCCCTTCATAGCGCACAACAGCGAGCGTGTTTTATACAGAGCATCACACGTGCCCGCTGGTGTGAATGACTAATGACTGTAAAATAAGTACTAGTCTGTAACATCCGGACATAAAGTAAATACGCTACTTTTTCTAGTGATTTGCTACAAACTACTTTATAGGTAAACTGCTGAGTATTTAAGTGCGCTGGCACACTACAGGTAAATAATTTGTCACTTATAAAGACAAACAGGGGTTGATTTACTAAAGGCAAATAGACTGCGCACTTTGCAAGTGCAGTTGGTCCAGAACTTTGAAAATTAGGTAAGGCTTCACCTTGCAAAGAGTACCCAATCACGTTCAAGGAAAATAAAAAAAAAGAACAGCATTTTTGCTTGCACGTGATTGGATGATGGAAGTCAGCAGAGTTTTCTGCTCATTTACTAAGCTTTGGAGCAACTGTACTTTGCAAAGTGCACAGTCTTTTTGCCTTTAGTAAATCAACCCCATAATGGAAACAGTCTATTGTAGACCTGCAAACTGTATCGCACAAAACCTGCTCAGTAACTTTACTCAGCAGAAAAGTTAGATCTGATTTTTGAAAAAAAAAAAAGAGACACCTTTTTCTTTGCGCCTTATATATTTCGTTAATACGACTATTTGTTCATTTCCTAGTATGTTTGGAGATTACACTTCTTTAAATCTGTTAAAAAAAGTAACCCATTAAAAATGTAGCAATCCATTTAAGTGCATTTGATACAGGCTAATCCATTATGTAAATGAATAAACCCCAGGAACAAAGCTCACAAAAGGGCAGCTCTGTCTTGTCAACAAAGCGCCTTATTCGGTAGCTAATAGCATCAGCATCCAAGCAAATGCACAACTAACCCACAGGGCTTCAACTTCCCAGACAGCTTACAAGTAATGATAGATGGGAAGACACATTCATCTTACCTGAAAAATGACTGAGCTATTGAGATTCGGAGAAAAGAAAAACTTGACCCTTTATCTAGCTGTATACAGACAGCTTTTCCTTTAGAGCCTGCCAGTACACTGTCATCAGCCATTAGCTGGGCCTTTTTGTCCCAACTTAACAAGTCACCACAAAAGATTATCTTATAGCGCCTACTTGGCAAGAATCCATCCTCAGCCAATAAAAGTGAAGTAGCAAATGTGTACACCTTTTACATGGACCTGTGCTTTGTGAAGTGACATATTTATGGCTCCATTTCCTGACATTCCACCTTATTCCTTGCTGGCATCTGTCAGCTGCATTACTTTGCAAAGAAAACTCTCTGCCAGCAGTTTTCCTTTCAATCTGCCTATCATACAGATACAAATGCTACAAAAATAAAAAAAATTGTTGTGTTTTAGTTTTCTAATCCATCTGATAAAACCCTTTATGACAACTCTGGAAGAGATTTTATGAACACAACTTAGGCCTCATGCACATTGGGTGTTTAGCTCCAAAGCATAAGAATCTGACATTTAGGTGGAGGTGGAAGGTACAGACACACTGATCTGCTGGCAGTCTGTCAAACTCTAAGGTCGGGTTCACACATATGCAAATTGGATGTGGGTTTCCCTGCATCCTATTCGCATGACAGGCGAGTGTGACCTGCTCTCAATGGAGCCTGTTCACACAGGTTCGGGGGACGGCCACGGAGCGTATTGCAAAAGGGTCCTGTGCGTGTTTGGGTCCAGTTCAGCTGCGAATTCAGGCAAAAATCTGAACCTGAATCGCACCTTAAGCGGTGAACAGACACTGGACCCCAGGCACAAACCCGCAACCACTCTTTTGGGGACCCTGCCTAAGAGAGGCTGACAGTAGCTGCACATGGACAGGGCTGGAGGGTGCACCGAGCGTTACTTACATTTAGTGCAGTATGCGGCCACTAACAAATGCCCGGAATGGATCCCTGGGCACATACTGCTACAAACCCAAGTGTGGTATCTCTAGACCAGAATCACTAAGGTCACAATGATACAAAATAAACACCACTGATTCAAACTAGATTCAAAAGGCTTGAGACCATTACTCGTGGATCAGCATCTGCTCTCATGCTTTTAATGAGGACTAACCCACTTTGAAACGTTCACGGTTCTGGAAAATGGTGAACTAATTCAGCTGTTCCTCCCGCTGTAGCAACCAATTACCAATAGTGCACTTCCTGGCCTTTGAACTGTGGTTTAGGTGGCTTGGAAGGGCCAGTATTAAGGCCCTACTAAGCCAGGGTTCCAGAATTCCTTTGTCAGTGTGTGGAGACTTGGAATCGATAGGTAGAACTGACAGAATGGTTGCAGGGAAAGATGGCTGCCATGTAATACAGTGCTAAACAGTTTGATATGCAGAGTTATACACAGTGTTTGTATTGAGCTAGCAGCATTAGAGAGAGGTGCCTGCCAAGGAGGGAAATAGTAAGTTTAGCCTTCAAGGCCTACCTGAGAAACTGTATAATCTACAACATATGTAGCATTATTACTATATTCAGTTTCTACAATATATAAACAGTGTTCAAATGACTCCATGTGGTGATTCCTCTCAGTCTTTGGTTACACTGATTAGGCCCTTTAAGTAAAACCTACTATTTCCATCCTCAACGGGCACCTCTCCCTAATGCTCCTACTCTTTCCCTATCCAGTAGGGGCTCTGTCCCTATCTTAATCCCACACAGCGTGCACACCAAATGACACAGGATTCCACTATTTACGGTATCCTCAGTCATTATAGCTGCACAAATCTTGCAGGACTTAAGTATCTAATAGGATTTCCATCCTCCCCAAGATGGCTGCATGAAGCTCATAGAAATGGCACGGTGCTGCCTTCAGGTTGGAGGAAATACTGCAGCCTACACCACCTACAAGCGGGCTACACATTATTGTCATTCCCAGCCTCCATTACCAGCTCCTGCTACCTATCCCGGCCTGCCACTGCCACCATTACTTGCCTCTGCCACCTCTGCTAGTCTGCCACCTCTCTTGTCCCACCACTGTCACCAATGGCAGCCCCAGCCACCTCTGCTGGCCTGCCAACATTTCCAGCTTCTGTCACCTCTCCTGGCCTGCCTCTGTCACCATTACCAGCTCTTGCCACCTCTTCTGCCCTGTCACCATTACCAGCTCTTGCTTTCTCTGCTGGACTGACACCATCACTAGCAGCTATGCCCTCTACTGGCCTACTACCATTACCAGATCCTGCACCCTCTGCTAGCCTACCAACATTTTCAGCTGGTGCCACCTCTCCCCGCCTGCTGTTGCCATTATTACCAGCTCCTGCCACCTCTTCTGGCCTGTCACCATTACCAGCTCTGGCTGCTTCTGCTGGACTGACACTATTACCAGCACTTGCAGCCTCTGCTGGCTTGCCTCCATTACCAGCTCTTGCCACCCCTCCTGGCCTGCCACAGTCACCATTGCCAGCTTTTGCCAACTCTGCTGGTCTTCCACCCCTCTTGGCCTGCCACCCACACCAGCTCCTTTCACATCAGCTGGCCTGCTGTTGCCACCAACACCAGCTCCTGTTACATCAGCTGGCCTGCTGCTGCCACCAACACCAGCTCCTGTCACATCAGCTAGCCTGCTGCTGCCACCATTTCCAGTTTCTACCACCTCTGCTGGCCTGCTGCCATTACAGATCCTGCTGCTCTGCCACCATTACCCACTCCTGCCACCTCTGCTGGCTTGCCACTAGTACCAGTTTCTGCAGCCTCTTCTGCCCTTTTCCAATGCTCCAGCACTGTAAAGGTGTTCCACAAAATGACTGGGCCTCAGCTGCAAAATTTAAAATGGTGGCTGCAGGGTAATTAATGCTCCGTGTCTCCCTGTTTGCGGCTTATTCCAGTACCCAGGCACTTAAAAAATTTTCTGTGAATGTACAATATTTGTTGGTATTATGACTCTAATTTGTATATTCAGGTAAAAAAACCTGCCTCACCCCCCCCCCCCTCTGAAAGCTGATTTCATACAATGCATGGACTGTACAATATTTCTGCCTGTTTTCTGTGAAATAATGTTAATATATATTCAAATGATATTATCTATTGATAAAACCTACCTTCTCTCTCTCTGTAATTGTGGACTACTAAAGTTAAAGCTTCATCTGTTAAATCAGTGCAACCAGGCCAAGTTCAGATTTATCAAGGAAAGAAATTGTTGCCAGGCCCAAGGCCTCTGCCTATATTGCGAAGGAGCATTTCCTTAACCAGTGTCCTCAATGTCTGATGTGGTGTAAGATGCTCTAAGGGGCATACATTTCTGCAAATTCTGCCACTCTTACCATTCATCTCTGGGCCAGAGGTTGCTCAGTTCCAGTTCCAGTCTTCATTTATTCTGAGCTCGTAGCAATTTCATTGAGGAACCCCAAGCCCTAGATCCCAGGCTCGTATTGGAACAGTGAAAAGGGGATGATTAATGTGCTACCCAGAAAAAACAAAACCAGCTGCTACAAACCATGTGACAAGAAAGAAAACAAATGTAGAATAAATTGTAGCGCTAAAAACACACATATTCTAATGGTGAATAAAAAGTTCTAAGTGCATGTAATAGTAATGTCCCAAAAAGTGATTGTAATCCAAAAGGACAATAGTCCGTGGTGAAAGTAAATAATCTGTGTATCAATCCTGTCTGCTTCCCAACCGTCAACTTGTATGTCATCAACTTTAGCGAATAGATGGAATACGCTTACCAGAGAGGTTGGATTCTACTGCCATGAGCATAGAATCAATGGAGCTTGATGCCACCCAGGGCTATTGGAACCCATGTGCACACCTTCCTGCGTGTTGGCCATTGATTTCCCTTTACTTTCCAGTAGGCCCACACAACAACAAACTGTGCCCCTTGAGATGTCCTTTGGATTGTTACAACAGGAAACTCTTACCTTTTTGGTTTTGCCACAGGTTACCTCCTCCATCATCCTGGGCCATCCTTGGCTGCACCATCACTGATCATAAACTGGTCCATTCTTAAAGTTCTTGCTTGGAGGCTGCTCTGCCATTCCTAGTTACTTCCCATTGCTTCAATTAAAAATTTTATACCACCAGCCTATGCTCTGACCCTCTTGCAGGTTCCAGCTGCCTATGCTGATTTCTCTGATGTCTTCTCTAAGCATGCTGCTGACATCCTGCCACCTAACCACTTTTTAGGCTGTGCCATCAATCTAGTACCCTGGTCTACTCACTGTACAACCACTATCAGTTCCCAAGATGTATGCCATGCCTCAATATATTTCACAAAATTAAAAAAGATACTTCATCTGGAAATCCACCTCCCTTTCTTTGTTGAGAAAAAAAGATGGAACCCTAAAGACTATCGGGGCCTACAATCTGGTCCATATAAAGGTACATGAGGAATGGAAGAACACCTTCAACATCTGGAATGAGCATTATGAATATATGATTAACACCTAGATAATAAAGTCTTTAGACCCCCTCTGTGTGCATGTGGTGATGTATCTTGACAATATTAAAAGGCAGAGATGCCATTAACAGCCCTTTCACATTGCCAGCACGGGGGTGTCAGCTGTAAAGCACTGCTAGTTTTAGCGGCGCTTTACCGTCATTTTTGCGGTGCTTTTTGGGCGCTATTAATGCAGCTAGCGGCCAAATAAAGGCTTAAAAGCACGAGCAAAGCGCCGCTGCCGAGGCTCTTCGGCAGTGCTACCCATTGATTTCAATGGGCAGGGGCGCTTTAGGACCGGTGTACACACCACTCCTAAAGCGCCTCAAAGAAGCTGCTGGCAGGACTTTTTTTGACGTCCTGCCAGTACAGCACCCCAGTGTGAAAGCACTCGGGCTTTCACACTGGGATTGCAGATGAGGCTTTGTTCAGGCACTATTTTTAGCGCTAAAGCGCCTGAAATACGCCTCCCGCGTGAAAGGGGTCTTAAGCAGCAGGAAGTACTATTCCTCTGGTACATTATCTCCAAGGACAGCCTCCAATCGGACCTTGGCAAGGTGTGAGCCATTGCGAATTGTGCACATCCCACCAGTCTGAAGGCAACACAATGGATCCTAGGGCTCACCAACTTTTAGGCCTTATGCACACGGACATAAAAAAAATGCATTTCAAAGCATTGTTTGTTTACAGATCTGGATACAGGTGTATTATTTTCAACGTGGACATGCACACAGGTACATAAACATGCATCACATTCAGATCTGTAAGCAAAATAGAAAATTTTGATCTGAGTACTATGAGTACTAAGAATGTAAGTGCATATAAAAGCATGTATGGGTGTATAAATAGATGCAAAAAGTGCATTATGGTATTGAAAAAAGCAGGAGTATATAAAACTAAATTTTACACATTTAAAAAACAAATCTAAAGGCAACCATTTCATTGATCATTCACTCAGGAACTTTTGATCCAGAAAAATCCTGTCTATATGATCAGTAAAATTCTTACAGTGGTGTGCATGTAGCCTTATTGTCAGTTTATCAGAGGTTTCTTCCTGATGACCCACATTACGCATGTGACTTTTCCGATTTAAACTCGAGAGGAACACTTTGTCTACGCTCAAGAGCCTAATTGCTCTGCTGAGCTACCAAAGCTTTTTGCCCCAGCATTACAGCCCTAGCGCCTGCAGCTCCCTTAGCCAAATTCCACTGCTGCTTCTCTGATACATCCACAGCCTCTGCTACACCTTCACTGCTCCCACAGCATCAGTTGCAACTCAATTGCTCTCACAGCCTCAACAGCACATACAGTCTCAGCCTATGTTCACCTCTGCTGCATCCACAGTCTCTGCTGCATCTCAGCTGCACCTATGGCCTTTGATTCATCTCAGCTGCATCCATAGTCCATACTGCATCCCTGCTGCATGCACAGCCTTCACAGCACCACTGCTCCACCATCTGCTGCACCTGCCACCTCTGATGCATCCAGTCTCCACTGTACCATCTCTGCACCCACAGCCCTCACTGTATCCACAGTCAGAACTTCTGTGCACCATCACTGCGTCTGCATTCTCTGTTTTATATACAGTCTGAACCTCTGCTTTGCCATCTCTGCACCTGCAGCCAGCTGCCTCTATAATGCTCCAGTTCTTGGTTACCCTGCACTTGGTTACCCTGCACTTACATTTCTTTGCACCTATGAACACCTGTTGAGTTGTCTGGGTGAAACCAATAGCTATGCCTAAATCCTTAAAAGGAGGTCTCTGGCAGAACACCACTCTATTTACACAGCTACCAGTTGGATACAACTTTCAGACCAAGTTGTATAGAGGAGCAGGGCCCACATCTCGGATTGTGACAATCTTTAATTGTTGATTATACCGCCTCATCTCGCGTTATGCAATTATGGACTAATAAAACTACCGGTACTTACATTTGTTGCTTCAACTGTACAATATTTCTGGCTTTTGTTTGTGAAATAAGAGACTCTAATTTTTATTTCTTGATAAAACTACACAAGTTCTGCTGGTAAAGTAAAAAAAAGCTGAAGCACATAAAAATACATTTACTGTATATAGATATTGCTGTAGTAGAAATGATTGGAAATGGTTGAGGAGTCAGAACAATATCTTCTGAAGTAGCCCCAAAGCTGAAGCAATTTTTTTTTTAGCTTCTGGAGCAAGCTGGGGACTGATTATTGACTGCTGTCCATAGGAGGACAGCATCTAATACCGGCAGTTCCTCAAGAATGATAGTATATTGATAATGCAAGCCCTGGTGGAAATAAGAACAGGAGACAAAAGATACTGGGAGCGGTCCTGCAAAAGTTTTAATTTAGTGGATAAACTGAATCAGCACGAAAAAAGAGAACACAGTTGCAGGAATACAGCCATTAATTTATCACTTCAAGCTCATGTGTCAAAGTGTAAAGATTAAAGCTCAGGTGTGTCTCTACATCATATAAACACGCAGGCCCGCCCTTGTACACTTATTATGCAATTGGATTAATTAGAACTTAGTCATTAAGATCATGTTCCAGTTCAGGTTATGTATTGCCAGTACTTGTGGATGATTCCCAAAACACTAGAATAAAACTAAAAAGCAATTACTGTATATTCATTGTCCTTTACTAAAACATTATGTTAAAATATACACATCTAGGCATAATTTAACTGTATGTTTCATAAAGAGTAAGGAAGGAGTAGAACCTCTGTTAAGTTTTTATTCCTGTCTTTGCCCTGTTTGGCCTTTCTGTTTGCCTTGGTGACCATTGCTGCTGAGACATAAAGTGATGGGAAACCCTAAATCTTAGAGTTGTCAACAAAACAGGAGTAGAGAAGAGAAAAATCCCCACTTCACATTGTAGAGGTTTCATTTCACTTACTGCTATGTCTCTGGGAAAGGATTTACAGAATTTACAGGGAAATACAAGACACAGACAGCAAAAAAGTAGCTCTCTCCATTTCTTGCCCAATTTAATTAAAGGGCGTGACCAGTTATTGTCTGTACGCTCTCAATATTCCTATTTGTGTGTGTTCTGCTGATTTAATTTATATTGCCTCACTGGTATTACTTCAACTTGTGTGACCTCATTCCTTCATTTCCATACCCCTTCCTTATACCTAAAATGTTAAATAAAGAATTATAAAAAGAATAACTCACATGACTTTTAACCCCTCCCTACTGTATCAAAAATTAAAAAAAAAAACTTTGCTCATACATAAATTTTCATAACAAATAGCCATCAGCAAAGAGTATTGATAGATGATAAACAAGAAGGTTATTTTCTCTTTAATTATTTTATTAGGTTTTAAAAGAGTAACAATAGAAATAAGGAGGAGCATCCCCATGTACAACATTAAGTTACAAAGTATAAGAGCACAACAGTATTAACATTGTTCTGGTGGTCTAGGCTTTTTACATATATCAGCAGTACAGCCATCCATTTCATCCATAAGAGGGTCCTCAGTCGTGGGACTGAGTGTAAGAAGTGTAGTCAGTGGCTCTGCTGTGTGTGCTTGTTCCTGATGTTGTCAGGGAAAGATGTGAATGGAAGGGAGATGGGTTCTGGAGGGAGAAAATAGGTAACATTTGGCAGTAGGGGATGATTGCTGGAGGTCATGGTAAAACTAAACTAATTTTAATGGACAATTGTCAGAATTTGAGGAGACAGAAAGGGAAGAGAAGTTGTCCAACCAAACAAACCAAAATTATGAAATAAGGGTTGGGATAGCCATGTCTTGTCTATTGTTTCTTACATGGCTGATGTTGGTTTACATTGAGGGTTTGTGACATCCTCCAGCTTTCTGTTGAGAAGGGCTTCCCATGGGTCTTTAAAAGGTCATGCTACATTTGATATTCCTCACAGTAAGATCCATTAAAATAGATCTGCAAAATATACATGAGAAAAGGGAATGGACAGCATAGTAAAATGCAAAAAAAAAAAAAAAAAAAAACATAACAGGGATAAAACAAACAGTTTAAGTAAGCCAGTCTAATTAATATTTTTTATTCACTGGCCTGAGTAAATAGCCAGTTAGGAAAAATACTAACCAATGGCTTCTGGCACCCAAAGACCACAGAACTGGTGCCAAATGGCTACATTTGTCCATAGGGATGCAAGTTAAAACCAAGGGGTCTAGGGGAAAAAGGCTATAGATTCTCATATACACAAACATTATCTGTAGAGAATTATCCTTTTATAATCATGATTCATATATGGATTACACCAAACTTCCCTGTCAGAGTTGACTTCTGGATGTTGTAATTGTTCTTTTTGTGATTGTTCACCTGTATGAGAGCCTATCCTTACCATTGTACCCTTACTAATATGGTGTCAGTTTTTACTACTCATATTTAGCAAAAATGGTTACCACTTAAATGACTACATATGTTATACCATATGCCACTAGGTACCTTCGTTTTCCTTTTGTTTTGTTTTTTGAGAAATTCAATAGAATTTTAGTAATTTTAGTAAACAGAGTTAAGATAGCTTTCCAATGACCTGGTAAGGCAGCCTTTAACACACTCCTCTGAGAGCTGCATAGCAACCCATCCTAAATTGTTAGGGATGAAAAAAAGCAATACCCCCAAAAATAGGAAAAAAATGTGCACCTTGGCAAGGTTGACATCACTCTTATAGATAATATGATGTATTTTACTGTACTAGTTCTTTAAAACCCACTAAGTTCAAGCTCCTTAAACCCCACAAGATCATTTTAAAAGACTTGGCAATACAGTATAGCACAACATCAAACTGTGGGTATAGGATTCTGTATTTGGAGGCTTTCTATTTATTCATTGTGTTAGTTTATTTTTTCTATTGTTTACTATACAAACAAAGGGTTACCTTAGTGAGAGTTGGTGTTGGGTCTGGAGATAGAAGGGAAGATTAATGTTCTGGTTTTAGGAGGATTCAAATTAGGGGGTTGCAGGAAGGGTTAATGTTAGGGATTCTGAGAGGGTTAGTGTTAGGGTTATAGAAGGGTTCATGTTAGGACTACAGGGTGTGTTAGTGATAGAATTGCTATTAGAATTACAAGGATGTTTAGTGGGAGGGGGGACTTAGGGTTGGTCATTGCTCTGTGCTCTGAGAGTCCTGTACCAATCAGTACCAGTGCCAATACCCAGACACTGAAACCCATATCTGTATTTTTGGTGCTCATACAGGAGTTATGTGCACTGCTGTCTACAAGGCAGTGCATCATTGAGGTTGATTTACTAAAACTGGAGAGTGCAAAATTTGGTGCAGCTCTGCACAGAACCAGGTTTTATTGTCAAAGCTTAATTGAAAAAGCTGAAGTTAGAAGCTAATAATAAATCAACCCCACAGGGTGTCTTACTTTTTTGCAGTGTAGCTTGTCAAAATGCTTCATTGCTTACTCTAAAGTTTTGAAGTATTTATCATAATACACTTTCAGGCCTAGGTGTCAGGGAACACTTGAGACGAGTTAAGAATTAACACAATTTACTCAATGTAATTCCAGTGTGTAAGCGTCCTTAACATACTCTAGAGCTAATCTTACATTGTGAAAACGATTAACTGGATTAAGACATGGTTCACATCTTTTTGCTGGACAAATATGGGCTAAATGTTCTATTATGGGCAGCATTTGTAATAGTTAGGTGCCAATGTCTTTATGATGAAAAGGAGAAAAGAACACAACCTGTTTATCTATGACCAATTTACCTGCCCATATATCTGTGCTGACATTTTATTAATTATATGCATTGAAACAGTTCAGAATTACACAGAAAGTACCAGTCTTCTGGTAGCCTCAGTCTGACAGTCAAGATGATTCAACCCACTTCCACTGAGCCTAGGTGGTGCTGGGCCTGTTACTGGATAATGAAAGAAGAAGCCACGCAGAGAAGAGCTAAGGAAAATGGGCAAACTTCAGATCCGGACCATCTGCTGTATGTCATCAAAGTAGCTGGGTTTGCCCAAGATTCCCATCAGCCAGTTTGTTTACAAACAGAAGCCAACAGTAATTACTCAAGATTCACCAAACTGTGAACAGGGTGGGTTCAACCCAAACCTGAAGCTTCCCCTTAGTAAAGAGCTCATCTCTCTGTCACCCTGCTTTTTCTGCCTATCAGCATGCTTCTTATCAGCACAAGAAATTATTTGTTTATTGTGTTGCTACTCCCTGTACCACTTCTGCTATACAGGGACAGAGGCTGATACCAGGACAAATTCAGGCTTAGGCTGGCCACAGACGATGCAAATTTCTTTCTTGCAACCACAGGATCTGGCAGGGGAAGCCATCCCCGCCGGGAGAATAGCAGCCGCTAGCGATAATTGCAAGTGAATCCAGCAGGCTGGTTGTACCCAGGCTGATCGATCGATCAACTTGGTACATTTCAGCCTCCCCATACACAGTTCTAATCTCGGCTGGTTCCTGCTGAACGACCGAGATTCGAACCGTCTATGGGCGGCCTTACACTGCTTAACTTCAAGAAAATACTTTTAGTGATGTTATATTGATTTCACAGTTGCATTACTTTTTTTTTCCTTTTAAATCTATACCATTTTCAAGAAGTAAGAAAATAATACAGGCATAGACATTCCCCAAAAATATCTTGCAAAACATACCGTAAATTGGCATTGCCTGGGTTCCACAATTAGGATGTAAAGATAACACCAGCAGTCTAATAACATAAACACATGTGGGGATTCCTGTATTGCTGACGTAGGGTACAGAAGGGGAAACTTGGGGAATGGGTGGGGGGGTAAAAGGGGAGAAGCCAAAGAATAGAATAGGAATGATGAGAAAGCCACCAAAAAGGTGACCACAGAGCGGAGATAAGGGAATGCTACAAACCATCCCTCTCCAAGAGAAAATGAAACAATAAAAGAGCATAAACTACAAACACAGTGTAAACAAGACTTTCCCGCATCAGAGAGCTTCACTATGGAGCATAGGAAACAAAACATAGTTAAACAAAACTCCACAATTATAACATTAAATGTTTGTACATGTCAGAGGAACAAAAATTTATCGACAAGTCCCATCACTTGGAGAATTTTGGGTAAGGATTTGAGCAACGATTCCTCCACTCCTCTGCCTCCATAATATTTTGCACTTTCAGTAGCCATTCCTTGACAACATTTGCATTACTTTTCGTCTTTTATATCTGCCCAGATTTCAGCAGATAACTATTTAAAATATTTAATTTCATGAGGAAGTAATGGTGGCAGACTTTGAATAAAACTGTCCTTATTTTATGTAGCTTTGCTAGTTAGACCCAGCACTGTGTCCTTTCCAGCACTCAGCACAAGCTGAATGACTGTGGCGTAACTGTGTGACAGGTTGATCTTATATGGAGAGGAACTAATAAGAAGGACATATTGGGACCTTAATTATGCAGATTAGAAATTCTAAAGGCAATTTCTTTAGATGAAATAAAACATGACAGAAATACGGTTGCTGTCTCCGCTGATTTGCCTGTAAGGTTTTAAGATCCGTGGGTGTCATCCTTAGCTCTCCTTTAATACTTTGTGAGTCACAGACCCAGAACAAGCACATTACAACACATGGCTGCCTGGGGAAGCAACATGGGTAGATCTGTCACTGAAAACACCAGTTAGTTAAGAATGTCCCCGTGCACATTACTGCATCCTCCTGAAACACTTGCCTGCAACTTGACAAACTTACTAAAGCAGTATATGCATGGTAAAAATCTTACTCCTTTTTTTTTTTAACAGAGAAATTTGAAGAACCATTACCAAAAATAAGCTGTATAATTTCAGTGTAAAATAATGATGAATATAATTGTCACAATGTAGCATTACATAGGAGTTGACTTACTAAAGACAAATAGACTGTTCACTTTGCAAAGTGCAGTTGCATTCTACTAGAGCAATTGCTCCAGAGCTTAGTAAGAGTGGAAGCTCTGCTGACTTCCATCATCCAATCATATTCAAACAAAAATGCTTTTTTTTGTTTTTTTTTTTCCTTGCGTGTGATTTGGTATTCTTTGAAAAGTGAAGGTTTACCTCACTTACTAAGCTCTGGAGGAACTGCATTTTGCAAAGTGCACAGTCTACTTCCCTTTAGTAAATCAACCCCATAGTCCTCAAATAGCTCTAGCTGAGTGCACTGTCTGCAAATATCAGGTCATATATACCCACTCTATGACAGTGTATTACAGGGGATTTAAAGTGAAGTGACCCTGTGTCCACTATCCATATCAAATCACATGCAGGGAAAAAAAAAAACAGAACGTTTGCATATGATTGGATGAAGAAAACACAAGATTACTTCAATTCAATTCACTTTAGTAAGCCAACCTTACAGTATGAAGATTTTTACATTTAAATAGTGTAAGGATAATTATCCAGCCATTAAGTATTAGGGAAATTGTTTACTTTTCTATTTCATTATGCATTCACCATTAGGAGATACAATTAATTATCCTGGATTGCCAGTTTCAGTAAGGATCCTTTGTTCCCTAAACAGTGCAGCATCCTCTGGTGTATAGAGAAAAGAAAAGTGCAGGTGTTTATCTGATGTACACATACAAAATACTGGCAATATTAAAAATATCAAAGCAAACTATAGTTTATGATTAGTGAGTACACAACTCCATCTTAAAAAAATGCATTTTTTATTCACTTAGCCTTCTTAACCACTTACCCACTGGGCACTTAAACCCCCTTCCTAACCAGACGAATTTTCAGCTTTCGGTGCTCTCACATTTTGAATGACAATTACTCAGTCATGCAACACTGTACCCATATGAAATTTTTGTCCTTTTTTTCACACAAATAGAGCTTTCTTTTGGTGGTATTTAATCACTGCTGGGTTTTTTATTTTTTGCACTATAAAAGAAAAAAGACCAAAAATTCTGTAAAAAATGCATTTTTCTTAGTTTCTGTTATAAAATTTTGCTAATTAGTAATTTTTCTTCATATATTTTGGCCAAAATTTATACTGCTACATATCTTTGGTAAAAATAACCCAAATCGGTGTATATTATTTCGTCTTTGTAAAAGTTATAGAGTCCACAAGCTATGGTGCCAATCTCTGAAAATCGATCACACCTGATGTACTGACGGCCTATCTAATTTCTTGAGACCCTAACAAGCCAGGAAAGTACAAATACCCCCCAAATTACCTCTTTTTGGAAGGTAGACATTCCAAGGTATTTATTAAGAGGCATGGTGAGTTTTTTGAAGTTGTAATTTTTTTCCCACAATTCTTTGCAAAATCAAGATTTTTTTTTCTTTTTTTCTTTTTCTTTTTTCACAAAATTGTCATATTAGCAGTTTATTTCTCACACACAGCATATGCATAGCACAAATTACACCCCAAAACACATTCTACTATTCCTCCTGAGTATGGCAATACCACATGTGTAAGACTTTTACACAGCGTGGCCACATAGAGAGGTCCAACATGCAGGGAGCGTCATCAGGCGTTCTTGGAGCATAAATTACACATATAATTTCTTGACTACCTCTTACATTTTTGAAGGCCCTGGACCACCAGGACAATAGAAACGCCCCAAAAATTACCCCATTTTGGAAAGAGAACAACCCAATGTATAATCTATTAGGCATAATGAGTCTTTTGAACATGACATTTTTTTCTTCAAGTTTTTGGAAAATGTGTAAAGAAAATGAAAACACACTTTTTTTACACAACGTTGTCCATTTATACAATATTTCTAACACATAGCATGTACATACCAAAAATTACACCCTAAAATAGATTCTCCTACTCCTCCTGAGTACAGCAATATCACATGTGTGAGACTTTTCCACAGCCTGGCCACATATGGAGGCCCAACATGCAGGGAGCACCGTAAGGTGTTCTAGGGGCATACGTTTCAAATCTAATTTGGCTTATTACACTTTTGTGAGGCACTGTAGTGGCATAGATGTGGCATGGATGAGAACTGATGTGGCATGGATGAGCATGAATGGGGATGGATAAGCTGTGGATGGAGATGGATGGGGTGACTGAGCATGAATGAGTATGGCTGGGTACAGCCGGGTACGGCTGGGTATGGCAGAGTATGGATGGGTACGGCTGAGTATGGCTGGGTATTGCTGGGATGGCTGGGTACGGCTGAGTATGACTGAATACGGCTGGGTATGGCTGAGTATTGCTGGGTATGGATGGGATGGCTGGGTACGGCTGATTATGGCTGGGTACGGCTGAGTACGGCTGGATAAGGCTGAGTATTGCTGGGTATGGCTGGGTATTGCTGGGTATGGCTGGGTATTGCTGGGTATGGCTGGGTATTGCTGGGTATGGCTGGGTATGGCTGAGTATGGATGGGTATGGCTGAGTATGGATGGGGGTGAATGGGATGGCTGAGCATGGATGGATGGATGAGTATTGCTGAGTATGGATGGATGGATGAATATTGCTGAGGATGGATGGATGGCTAAGCATGGAGGGATGGATGAGTATGCTGAGTATGGATGGCAGAGCATGGATGGATGAGTATTGCTGAGTATGTATGGATGGCAGAGCATGGATGGATGAGTATTGCTCAGTATGTATGGATGGCTGAGCATGGATGGATGGATGAGTATGCTGAGTATGGATGGCCAAGCATGGATGGATGGATGAGTATGCTGAGTATGGGTGGCTTAGCATGGATCAATGGATGAGTATGCTGAGTATGGATGGCTGAGGATGGATGGATGAGTGCTGGAATGGGCACATATCAGCGCTGTGGGCACTACACATCCAGCCCACATCGCTGCTGCCACCGATATCTCCCCTCTCCGCTCACACTGTACCGATCAGTACAGAGAGGGGAGAGAAGAACCGGACGTGGCGCCAGTTTGTTTACAAGTGATCGCTCCATCAGTTGACGGAGCAATCACTTGGTAAACGGCCGCTGTCTGCGGCCATTTGCCGTGATCCGTCACATATATTCCCATGTGCGCGCCCCAGGGAGCGTGGGAGCGTGGGAGCGGGATTCTGGGAGGACGTCAATGTACACCCTCCTAGGGTTATCGAGCCGTGCTGTTGCCATCATTCGGCTATGGCACGGTCGTTAACTGGTTAAAGTTTGCTGAGCCTAATAGCTGCCATCCAACTTCCAAGTTGAATGACACTAATGCCTCGTAGACACGAGGAGATTATCAGATGAAGAGGTTACTAAACTTATGAAAATTCTTGTACGAAAGAATACAACTATGGAAGTGATGTGATGTGTTGTATTGTATTGTAAGGTATTCTTTATTTTCCGAGCATGCGTAGTCTTTCTCTTACGATTTTTGGGGATGAAAACCTTACCAAGGAAATGAAAATAGCACATTGTGGTATCGTATGAGAATAATTTTCATGTTTGTCCCTTCAGATAATTTTGGATGAACTGTCGTGATTGGCTCTCGAAAGCGGTGTATTTTTCGCATGATTTTCTAATTGTGTATACTAGGCTTTAGCCTCCCTCAACCCAGAAGTGGGCGCACAGGCAATTTATGGTTACATCTCTTGTAGTCCTCTGGAATACAGATGGTTTCCAGGCGGTCCTTACAGCGGTGCCGCAGTGACCCACACTTGGCAGTCAGGATATCACTCAAATATACCTTGTTGTTGTCGTCTGCAGCATCTCAGCTTTAGATGTACACTTGACAGTGGACAACAGACTTTGGAAAGATTTAGACAAGGAAGATGGTTTCGCAAATGGGCCCCAGTGAAATCTTGCATACGGAATGAACTAGCTGTCCAAACCAATAAAAAAGTCATAGCGCATCGATACTTAGTACCCATCACAATCCCTTGTTTTTTATCTAGCTACTCTCCCCACTGTTCTTTGGGGATGTGGATGACTGGGAACATTTTATCACGCTTGGTGGTTGTGCAAATGGCTCAGCAATTCTGGACTGCTGTTTTCTTGCATGGAAAAATTTAAATCTTTCTATAGCTGAAACTAAATCGAGCATCATGCAGACTATGTTGCATGAGAAAGAAGAGGCCAGGTTGTCTGACACAAAAGTGTGCAAAAATACTCTATGTGGTACCCCAGGTTCTTTCTTCTGGATTCAACATGGGCTTGCTGGGACTTTAGGCTTGGTTTGCACCTTTACCCACCTTTTCTCCTCTATGTCCACTCTTCCCTCCTTCTTTTCTCTTCACTCCCCTTCCCGCCGCAGAACCTCATTGGTCTAAAAGAGAGGACCAGCCAACAAGTTGTATCTTGTTCCTTTCTGTATTGATAATCCTAACAATAGTTAACTAGTCCTAGACTATTGTATATCTCTGACTCTATACCCCATTGGTTCCTTATGGTAAGAAAAAACACAACCACTGTTGTTATCTCAATCTTTGAGTTGTTTCTAAAGAAATGTTAAAAACTCAATAATACATTTTTGAACTAAAAAAACAAGCATTCCTAAATTAACAACTGCTGAAATAAAACCTACTGCAGAATAAGTCATCTACACTCTAAACATAAAGATTGATTTACATTAAAAAAAGGAACATTCGGGGCTCATTCACATTTATGCATTGCATGTAACACATAATGGCATACAAGCTGCTGTGTACTGCAGTGCCATTCAATAGCGCTTATCTGATTCTGCAAGATTAAATTCTAAAAGTGATCAGATGGGTTAAGAAATCCAAGCTGATTATGGATATGGATGGTTAATTTTAAAATAACCATTTTTGATGTGTTTACCCTTTTTTTCAAAAAATGATTTACATTGCAGGAGATATGACTGATAAAAAGCCAAATTCGCCATTGGTGCGATTATTTGAATATTAGTTTTGGACATCCTAATCCCAAACTAATCAAAATTATTGTTTTGAATAGTAAATCGCATGCAAAATATATTTGTGTGTATGGCCATCAGTATATAATCTATTTAAAACTATATTTGGCTCTTATTACATTTGTCATTAACATTATCTGCAGAATTCCACGTTAAACAAAGCCAATCCATTGACTCTGTCCCTTTTTTTAAATGTTTGTCTGACAATAAACCTATGTTTATCCCAAAAAGGCTTGCCTGAAATAGTAGATCTGCAACTATCTATGCATAGTAAGGCTGCCCATACACTATGCAGTATGACACATTCTCCTTTAGATACCAATAAATATGTAGTACAAGGGTCTGTCTGATTTGATACTAATTGAATTGATTAGATGTGTTCTCATATTACAAAGTTTTTTGTAAACCTAAAGGAGATTGTAAAGAGATTGTACAATTGGCTTGCATAGTATATGACCAATTTTGGAATTAGATCTGTCATATAGACAAAATCTACCCACCATTGTGCAGAGTGAAGGTCTCTCTGATTGGATATGATTTGAATGCATCGATTAGGTAGATCTTTACACTACATTGCCAAGGTTTGTGGCCACCACTCCTACCTATATAGACAAAAATATGCGGGCACCCCTTCAAATTCTTTAGTAGTAGTGTTTCTAGTAAAGGGTACATTTATTGCTAGAGCATAAAAAGGCAATTGTGCACTTCCAATCCTGTGGTAACAGTTTGGAGAAGGGTCTTTTTGCACACAAAGCCAGGTCCATAAAGACATTGGGGGTTATTTACTAAAGTCAAATCCACTTTGCACTACAAGTGCAAACTACAAGTTTAAAGTGCACTTGAAATTGCACTGAAAGTGCATTTGGAAGTGCAGTCACTGTAGATCCGAGGGGGACATGCAAGGAAAGTAAAAAACAGCATTTTAGCTTGTACGTGATTGAATAATAAAATCAGCAGAGCTTCCCCTCATTTCAGATCTACCACTCAGATTTTCAGCGACTGCACTTCTAAGTGCACTTTCAGTGCAATTTAAGTGCACTTTGCACTTGTAGTTTGCACTTGTAGTGCAAAGTGTATTTGCCTTTCGTGAATAACCCCCAATGGTTTACCAAGTTTGGTGTAAAGAAACTTGAGTAGCATACACAGAGCCATGACCTGAACCCCACTAAAATCCTTTGGGCTGAATTAGAACATTAATTGTAAGCCAGGTCTTCTCATTCAACATCAGTATTTGACCTCACAAGTGCTCTTTTGTCTAATTGGGCACATATTCTAACAGACACACTCCAAAATCTTGTGGAAAGCCTTCCCAGAAGAGTGGGGCTTTGAAGAACAAAGGGAACCATCTCCACATTAATGACATGATTTTGGAATGTGATGTCCAACCATTATATATAGGTTTGATGATCAGGTGTCTACAAACATTTGCCAATATAATGTAGTTGTTGGTAAACTGTGTTAACCTGAAAGATCAAAATGTGGCTCTTTCTAGAGGCACCTGCTATGCACAAATTTGTTCCCTGTCATGCTGAATATACTTACTATGTATCTACCTACAATTTGACTCAAATAAGGACATCTTACAGTTATAGGAAAATGTTCTTATAGTTTCCTGGTATAGTTCACTTATCATTTATATCTTCCTTACTAAGAATCCAAGACCACTGCCATTCCTTCTTAGGTTCGCTGTACATTCCTTATACTGAAAAAATCAAGTTAATTATAATGCGTTAAACAGTCCAGAAAGATACTGTTTTCACAATTTACCTTATAAATCCATGCAAAGTCTCATAGAAGCAATACTTTGGACCACCAAAAGACTTTTGTGACAGTTTTTTTTGTATAAAATTATAAAATACCTTTTTTTTTGTATTGCTGATTTCTGAGTTCTGTGTCTTATCAGATAGTTCCTATTCATCTGAAATCATCTTAAAAGTTGCCAAGGTAACCCTAACTGCCAACAGGGTTAGACCTGATGTTAGAAACAGACAGAAATGATTTACAAAAGTTGGGAACTAGCAGAAAAGCTAGTTGTGGTGCACTATTTCTGAATAAACGTCACTCACAGTGAAGATTAATCAGTTCTCGCCTGCCCACAGTACATTTATTGCAGGATTTTGTCAACAGGTCCTAGTCAATGATTTATGGGTGAGACATGCTGATCGGCTGTAGCCAATCACAGCACAGAGTCTTGTGTTTCCATACACACAGGGCTCTGTACACAGATCAGCGTTCTGGCTGTTTCATCTCCCTGCAAAGCAGGGAGAAAAAAATGCCAGATCTGTTAGTAAAAGCAGCACATATTACACACATTTTATCTGTTAGGCACACAGTTAACCCCTTGAGTTCCCCTAGATGTTAGCCCCATTCCAGTCAATGTCATTAGTACAGTGTACAGTATTATCACTAATCAATGTATTATTGTTACAATTGATGTCAGTGTCAGTTAGTCAGTTAATGCAACTCCCTGCAGGGGTCTGCTAGCGCCAGATTGCCCGCCACACTATCACAGTCCCACTATAAGTTGCTGATCCCCACCATTACTAGTTTAGTGTCATAGCTGCGTAAATGCTAGTATACTGTATATAGCAGGGATGTGGAATTAGCGGACCTCCAGCTGTTGCAGAACTACAAGTCCCATGAGGCATAGCAAGACTCTGACAGCCACAAGCATGACACTCAGAGGCAGAGGCATGATGGGACTTGTAGTTTTGCAACAGCTGGAGGTCCGCTAATTGCAGATACCTGGTATATACCATCATTTGTAGACGCTATAACTTTCACACAAACCAATTACACTTATTAGGGTTTATTTTTTTTCATTACAGACATGTAGTAGAATACATTTTGGCCTAAATTCAGAAGAAATTTGATTTTGTTATTGGATATGTTTTATAACATAAAGTAGAAAATATAGTTTTTGTTCAAAATTTTAAGTCTTTTCTTATTTATATAATAAAAAATAAAAAAAACCCAGTGGTAATCAAATATCGTTAAAAGAAAGCTCTACAGTGTTGTATGACTGCGCAATTGCCAGTCATACAATAGTGCAGTGCTGAATAAAAGGGGTCATAAAGGGGGTAAAACCTTCCAGAGGTCAAGTGGTTAACAAATTGGAACATGGAAACATTGGCTATTAACCACTTGCCGACCGCTGCACGCTGATATACGTCGGCACAATGGCAGCGGTGGGCAAATGGACGTACCTGTACGTCCCCTTTAATTGGCGGGGCTAGTGGGCACGCCAGAGCGCCCGCCGCGTACAGCGTGATCATGCCCGTGGGACCCGCGGACTCAATGTCCACCGGTGTCCCGGCGATCGTGTCACGGAGTCGCAGAATGGGGAAGTGCTTATGTAAACAAGGCATTTCCCCGTTCTGCCTTGTGACATGACAGAGATCACTGCTCCCTGTCATCGGGAGAAGTGATCGCTGTCATGTGAGTAGAAGCCCATCCCCCCACAGTTAGAATCACACCCCAGGACACACTTAACCCCTTGATCGCGCCCTAGTGTTTAACCCCTAAATAGGGGATAGATTTATGGCATTTTTATTATTATTATTATTCGGACACTTTTGACACTATTTTGGGACCAGTGTCATTTACACAGTTATCAGTGCATTTTTATAGCACTGATCGCTGTATAAATGACAATGGTCCCAAAATAGTGTCAAAAGTGTCCAAATAATAATAATAAAAATGCCATAAATTTATCCTTTATTTTGTAGACGCTATAACTTTTGGGCAAACCAATCAATATACGCTTATTGCAATTTTTTTTACCAAAAATATGTAGAAGAATACATATCGCCCTAAACTGAGGAAAAAAAATGTTTATTTTTTTTTAAATTTGGGATATTTATTATAACAAAAAGTAAAAGATATTATGTTTTTTTCAAAATTGATGCCCTTCTTTTGTTTTTAGCGCAAAAAATAAAAAACGCAGAGTTGATCAAATACCACTAAAAGAAAGCTCTATTTGTGGGAAAAAAAGAACTCCAATTTTGTTTAGGTACAGCGTTGCACGACCGCGCAATTGTCAGTTAAAGCGACGCAGTGCCGTATCGCAAAAAATGGCCTGGTCATTAAGCAGCCAAATCTTCCGGGGCTGAAGTGGTTAAAATTACTAGTTGTACCCAGTAAATGCACACATATTTTTAAAAGGAAAACCAAGTTATAGTAGACATATACAGATGTAAAACATGAACAGATACAGTATGCCTAATTCTTCTAATATTCAAACCAAATTTTGTTTACTCTTTGTGGTGTTTAGTGAGTTAGGATAAAGAGCAAATTGTGAAATCTGAAGGTAAATGGTATAGCTTTGAACTATTGATAAGCGTTTTTAAACAGAGGCAGTGACAATAAGATTTACATTTTTTATCATGTCTAATTTGTTTATTATGCTATGGGTTGTCAATGAAGCTTTTATTTGATTAATAAATCATCCATTTTAATGATGTGAAAAGGAAACTGAATGGGAGAATGAAAAATCATCAATCATCAATTTTGGTATTGTGTAGTAGAGGAAGCTAAATTGGAAAAGTGCAGTGAAGATTGTTTTGGGGAAAACACTGACCAATACAAAGGCAAATCACAGATAAATACATAACATGTCTGATGTACAATAAAATAAAAATGGAAATGATATGTTTCAAGACTATACATTGCTATAAGGCTATGATTGTGATCCCCGCCCCCACCCATGCTCAGCAATTACATGTATATTAGGCTCTGCTTACATTGATCACACAAACACAACAGGTGGTACATCTGCATGAAGCTATTTACTTGGCCTCTGAGCTTCTTTTAAAAAAACGATTTACCTTATCTGTCTGCAAGCTCACTGGGATGCCATATCTACAGTAGGTTACAAAGTGCTCACAGTTGTCCCACAGCAGGCTATAGGATGTGGTCCCCACCAATTTCTCAGCCCTTTGGGCCACTTCTTCACCAGAAAGAGGTTTGTTGCTGATGCTCTGATCCATGTGATTAATAATAATATCTCCACCATAAGCGAAGTCCTGCACGGTGTCCACTCTGACACTTGCCACTTTAGCTAGCACCCCTGCAATCAGCCTTTTGTTGGTCACCATATTTGTGACAGAACCTTTGTTGCGCGTTAATACTGGAAGAATATCAGGTATCAAATGTGCAACACGGTTGTCTCCAAGGTAGATTCCGAAATGAACAAAAAGAGTTCTCGGAACTTGCAGAAGGTCACCCCTTGTGAACAAGGAAGTCTCATATTTGTTGCCATTTTTATCAGTGATTGAGGTACAATTGAATTTTAGTTTTATAAAAATAAATATCTTGTTCAAAAGAAATGACAAAACAGACAGCAATGGATTTTTCATCTTCAGTGGCTCTTTGCTGGCTTACTTGTGGTTTTAATGAACTCACATTCTTAGCAAATCCTGTATTTCATCTTGGTATGTGGGTTGGAACCTGTGCCTTAAATTGCTAAGAAGGATTGGTTTAAATTGTAGGCAGCTCTCAAAACAAGTTTGACAGTAATTCTGTACACTTAAAAAGGAAGAAAATTGTACTAGTGAAAACACTATTAGCATATCATTTACTCTTCAAACTTACAGGTCATAGAAACAGTATTTATCCTATATGTATTAGTCATCCACAAATGCTGCTAAACCAGTAGGTAAATACCAAAGCCCAACTTGCTTCTTTCCAAAGAGTGAGTATTAGCTGGCCTGTAGCCAAGGAACAGCAAAAATAGCATTCATTTTGTGCTATAATAACACATCGTAAAATGAATTATACTCCTTTCAGCTTCAAAGTGTTAAGGATGACATCAGAAATTTTACTCCTAATAGATAATTACACCAAGTCAGTTTCATTTCATGCCATTATTAAATGATACACAATAAAAAATGAAACAAAACAAAATAAAAAGTTAAGAACAAAAAAAATTGTATAAATGTTGCCCAGCCTAAAATTCCTTTTGATAGCCAAGTAAAAAAAAATGTTTTAATGCAAACTGAGTTTTTGAATTAAAGCAGCACATTCATGAAAACACTGAGACAGATTCCTTAATGAATAAGAGTTATTAAGATAATTTTGTATTTTAGAAAGTACAGATCAGCCTATTACATGAACAACATAACATTACCCCAGGGATGACCGTTTACCTCTTTCTCTCCGTTTGCATTGAGGTAGTTGGAAAATAAAATGTTTTGCATTGCACTGGTTGTACTTTGGATGATACAATAAAGATCGTGTCAGGTGCCATTGCCTTATAATAGGGCTATCACACAGAAGATCTGAGATATGATACTGTCTGTTTGGTAACCCACATATTTAACCTTGTGTTCCTTTGGATCTCTGCTTTTGTAACCTTTAAGTAAAATAAACTCAGATATAATGTAAATGTCTGTAGCATCAACTTGTAAATTAAAAACACTTGTTGATTCAAAAGGACATTTTTTAGCAACTGTGTTTTCATATGCTGGTTTATCTAGGGCAACAAAAGCCAAACATATAGTGCTGCTGCCCGATATTAGAAAAAAACAGAAAGATAGAAAAGGTAACGGCTTCCCCTATTCTTAAAAAATGACATGAATCAGCTATGACAGCCTAGTATTTACTCATACAGTAATTATGTGGAGTGCTGTAAAACAATTTCAAAAGTATGCTGAAACAAGAATTAGGTGGACACTGGTCAGGTCAGTTATCTCCTGGTTTGTTTATTGTTTTGGAGATGGACACACTGGTTTTACCCTTTCATAGTTACATAGTTAGTCTGGCTGAAAAAAGACACAAGTCCATCTAGTTCAACTAATAGAAGGAAAAAAATAAAATATCTTTTAAGTGACAACACTGAAGAAATTACACTTTGCTACAATGTAAAGAAGTGAGTATACAGCTTGTATAACAGTGTACATTTGCTGTCCCCTCAAAATAACTCAACACACAGCCATTAATGTCTAAACCACTGGCAACAAAAATGAGTACACTCCTAAGTGAAAATGTCCAAACTGGGCCCAAAGTGTCAATATTTTGTGTGGCCTCCATTATTTTCCAGCACTGCCTTAACCCTCTTGGGCATCGAGTTCACCAGAGCTTCACAGGTTGGATCGCTGATGTTTTGGGGATGTGTGCGCTGCAAAGGCACAGGAAATTTGCTCAAAATTCATGGCAAGATGAATGCCGTATGGTATCAAAAAATACTGGAGGAACATTTGCATTCATCAGCCAGAAAGCTGCGTATGGGACGTACTTGGACATTCCAACATGACAATGATCCAAAACACAAGGCCACGTGGACCTGTCATTAGCTACAGCAGAATATAGTGAAGGTTCTGGAGTGGCCATCTCAGTCTCCTGACCTCAATATCATTGAGCCACTCTGGGGAGATCTCAAATGTGCAGTTCATGCAAGACAGCCCAATAATTTACAGGAACTGGAGGCTTTTTGCCAAGAGGAATGGGCATCATTACCATCAGAGAAGATAAAGAGCCTCATCCACAAATACCACAAAAGACTTCAAGCTGTCATTGATGTTAAAGTGGGCAATACACGGTATTAAGAACTGGGGTATGTAAACATTTGATCAGGGTCATTTGGGTAGTTTCTGTTGTCATTATGATTTAAAAAGAATAAACACAGTTGATTGATAATAAATGGCTTCAGCCAAACACTAACCATGAGTGAAAGGAAAGTTTTTGTGTTATCATTCATATTCTCTGAAAAATGGCCAAGAAATCATAAATTCTCCCATGGTATTTAAACTTATGAGCACAACTGTGTATATATATATATATATATATATATATATATATATATATATATATATATATATATATATATATATATATTCCTGTATATACAACCCTATACTCACAGTTAATCCAGAGGTAGGCAAAAAATCCCAATAAAGTATGATCCAATTTGCTCCAGCAGGGCATATTTCCTGGATCAACTTTTCCCTATAAATATTAGTATCCAGTTATATTACATGTATCTAGGAAAGAATCCAGGCCTTTCTTAAAACAAGGTGTCATCATGATATTTCTCACTTAACTTTAGACTGACCACTGATTTACTCCATTTAACCAGGCAAAGTTACGGTGCCTTGCAAAAGTATTAACCCACCTTGGCTTTTTATCTATTTTGTTACATTAAAGCTTTTAGTTCAATGTTTTTTTTTAATCTGAATTATATGTGATGGATCAGAACACAATAGTCTAAGTTGGTGAAGTAAAATTTGAAAAATATATACATAAAACTATTTTTGAGAAATAAAAAAACTGATAATTGGCATGTGCGTATTCACCCCCTTTGTTATGAAGCCCATAAAAAGCTCTGATGCAATCAATTACCTTCAGAAGTCACATAATTAGTGAAATGATGTCTACCTGTGTGCAATCTAAGTGTCACATGATCTGTTATTACATATACACACCTTTTTGAAAGGCCTTTTTGGAAGGCCCCAAAGGCTGCAAGACCTAAGCAAGAGGCACCACTAACCAAACACTGCCATGAAGACCAAGGAACTTTCCAAACAAGTAAGGGACAATGTTGTTGAGAAATACATGTCAGATTTAGGTTATAAAAAAATATCCAAATCTTTGATGATCCCTAGGAGCACCATCAAATCTATCATAACCAAATGGAAAGAACATGGCACAACAGCAAACCTGCCAAGAGATGGCGGCACACCAAAACTCATGGACCTGGCAAGGAGGGCATTAATCAGAGAGGCAGCACAGAGACCTAAGGTAACCCTGGAGGAGCTGCAGAGTTCCACAGCAGAGACTGGAGTATCTGTACATAGGATGACAGTAGGCCATACACTCCATAGAGTTGGGTTTATGGCAGAGTGGCCATAAGAAAGCCAAAAACAAAATGGCACCTTTTTAGTTTGCGTAAAGGCATATGGGAGACTCCCAAAATGTATGGAGGAAGGAGCTCTGGTCTGATGAGACTAAAACTTTTTGGCCATCAAAGAAAACACTATGTCTGGCTCAAACCCAACACACGGTCGGACTTTGTTCGGACATTCCGACAACAAAATCCATGGATTTTTTCCGACGGATGTTGGCTCAAACTTGTCTTGCATACACACGGTCACACAAAGTTGTAGGAAAATCCGATCGTTCTGAACGCGGTGACGTAAGACACGTATGTTGAGACTATAAACGGGGCACTGGCCAATAGCTTTCATCTCTTTGTTTATTCTGAGCATGCGTGGCACTTTGTCCGTCGGATTTGTGTACACACGATCGGAATTTCCGACAACGGATTTTGTTGTCGGAAAATTTTATATCCTGCTCTCAAACTTTGTGTGTCGGAAAATCCGATGGAAAATGTGTGATGGAGCCTACACACGGTCGGAATTTCCGACAACAAGGTCCTATCACACATTTTCCGTCAGAAAATCCGACCGTGTGTACGGGGCATTAATGTGTTGGAATGGCCTAGTCAAAGCTCAGACCTCAATCCAATAGAAAATCTGTGGTCAGACTTAAAGATTGCTGTTCACAAGCGCAAACCATCCAACTTGAAGAAGCTGGAGCAGTTTTGCAAGGAGGAATGGGCAAAAATCCCAGTGATAAGATGTGGCAAGCTCATAGAGACTTATCCAAAACGACTTGGAGTTGTCATAGCCGCAAAAAGTGGCTCTACAAAGTATTGACTTTAGGGGGTGAATAGTTATGCACATTGACTTTTTCTGTTATTTTGTCGTATTTGTTGTTTGCTTCACAATAAAAAAAAAATCTTCAAAGTTGTGGGCATGTTCTCTAAATTAAATGGTGCAAATCCTCAAACAAACCATGTTAATTCCAAGTTGTGAGGCAACAAAACACGAAAAATGCCAGGGGGGTGAATACTTTTGCAAGACACTGTACTTACCTTGTCCCCAGGATCCTGCGATGTCTCCCCACTGTGTGTGCGGGCTGTGTCCTGATTCATCACAGTGCCAGGCTCCCTTCCCTGCGAGCGTCGTGACGCACAGGGAGGAGCCCAGCGCCGAATTCAAAAAGTGAAAAACACATAATACATACAGTACACTGTAATCTTACAAATTACATTACTGTATCAAATTATTTCACATCCTTTTTGTCCCTAATGCTTTGTCCAGTGTCCTGCATGCAGTTTTATATTATATATACTGTTCTTTCTGCCTGGAAACTTGAGAATGTCCATAGTAACCAAAAAGTGTCCCTTTACGTCAAAATCGGTTTTAGACCAGCTAGAAAACAGCGATAATAAATTAGTATCACTTGCAGAATTGAGCGAAAGTGATTAGTGGGGAAATTCGTCATCAAACACTGAAAGTAATGACAGCCACACTTCTGCAACTGAGCAAATTTCAGTGTTTTTGATTTGATTACATTATTGAATACATTTTATTTATTATTATTATTAATAATAATAATAATAATAATAATAAATTATTATTTGGTTTTTTTTATAGTTATTTATTAGATTATAATTTATGATTTTGTGTTTCAAACTTTATCATACCCGGGATGTCTACTAGACTCTTGTTTGGACAGATTTAAGTGTGTTATTCCTAAGAATTACAGGCCTACAATATA